>NC_082707.1:4089670-4172918 GCF_030144855.1 Hypanus sabinus
GTGTGATGGTCTATCACTCGTTACTGTCGGATAAGGTGTCTGTGTGTGTGATGGTCTATCACTCGTTACTGTCGGATAAGGTGTCTGTGTGTGTGTGATGGTCTATCACTCGTTACTGTCGGATAAGGTGTCTCTGTGTGTGTGATGGTCTATCACTCGTTACTGTCGGAGAAGGTGTCTGTGTGTGTGTGTGATGGTCTATCACTCGTTACTGTCGGATAAGGTGTCTGTGTGTGTGATGGTCTATCACTCGTTACTGTCGGATAAGGTGTCTCTGTGTGTGTGTGACGGTCTATCACTCGTTACTGTCGGATAAGGTGTGTCTGTGTGTGTGACGGTCTATCACTCGTTACTGTCGGATAAGGTGTCTCTGTGTGTGATGGTTTATCACTTGTTACTGTCGGATAAGGTGTCTCTGTGTGTGTGATGGTCTATCACTCGTTACTGTCGGATAAGGTGTCTGTGTGTGTGTGATGGTCTATCACTCGTTACTGTCGGATAAGGTGTCTGTGTGTGTGTAACGGTCTATCACTCGTTACTGTCGGATAAGGTGTCTGTGTGTGTGTGATGGTCTATCACTCGTTACTGTCGGATAAGGTGTCTGTGTGTGTGATGGTCTATCACTCGTTACTGTCGGATAAGGTGTCTCTGTGTGTGATGGTTTATCACTTGTTACTGTCGGATAAGGTGTCTGTGTGTGTGTGACGGTCTATCACTCGTTACTGTCGGATAAGGTGTGTGTGTGTGTGTGACGGTCTATCACTCGTTACTGTCGGATAAGGTGTCTGTGTGTGTGTGTGACGGTCTATCACTCGTTACTGTCGGATAAGGTGTCTGTGTGTGTGTGACGGTATATCACTCGTTACTGTCCGATAAGGTGTCTCTGTGTGTGTGACGGTCTATCACTCGTTACTGTCGGATAAGGTGTCTGTGTGTGTGATGGTCTATCACTCGTTACTGTCAGATAAGGTGTCTGTGTGTGTGTGTGTGACGGTCTATCACTCGTTACTGTCGGATAAGGTGTGTGTGTGTGTGACGGTTTATCACTCGTTACTGTCGGATAAGGTGTGTCTGTGTGAGTGTGATGGTCTATCACTCGTTACTGTCGGATAAGGTGTCTGTGTGTGTGTGATGGTCTATCACTCGTTACTGTCGGATAAGGTGTCTGTGTGTGTGTGATGGTCTATCACTCGTTACTGTCGGATAAGTTGTCTCTGTGTGTGTGTGACGGTCTATCACTCGTTACTGTCGGATAAGGTGTGTCTGTGTGAGTGTGATGGTCTATCACTCGTTACTGTCGGATAAGGTGTCTGTGTGTGTGTGATGGTCTATCACTCGTTACTGTCGGATAAGGTGTCTCTGTGTGTGTGTGACGGTCTATCACTCGTTACTGTCCGATAAGGTGTCTGTGTGTGTGTGACGGTCTATCACTCGTTACTGTCGGATAAGGTGTCTCTGTGTGTGATGGTTTATCACTTGTTACTGTCGGATAAGGTGTCTGTGTGTGTGATGGTCTATCACTCGTTACAGTCGGATAAGGTGTCTCTGTGTGTGATGGTTTATCACTTGTTACTGTCGGATAAGGTGTCTGTGTGTGTGTGACGGTCTATCACTCGTTACTGTCGGATAAGGTGTGTGTGTGTGTGACGGTCTATCACTCGTTACTGTCGGATAAGGTGTCTGTGTGTGTGTGTGACGGTCTATCACTCGTTACTGTCGGATAAGGTGTCTGTGTGTGTGTGACGGTCTATCACTCGTTACTGTCCGATAAGGTGTCTCTGTGTGTGTGACGGTCTATCACTCGTTACTGTCGGATAAGGTGTCTGTGTGTGTGATGGTCTATCACTCGTTACTGTCGGATAAGGTGTCTCTGTGTGATGGTCTATCACTCGTTACTGTCGGATAAGGTGTGTGTGTGTGTGATGGTTTATCACTTGTTACTGTCGGATAAGGTGTCTGTGTGTGTGTGACGGTCTATCACTCGTTACTGTCGGATAAGGTGTGTGTGTGTGTGTGACGGTCTATCACTCGTTACTGTCGGATAAGGTGTCTGTGTGTGTGTGTGACGGTCTATCACTCGTTACTGTCGGATAAGGTGTCTGTGTGTGTGTGACGGTCTATCACTCGTTACTGTCCGATAAGGTGTCTCTGTGTGTGTGACGGTCTATCACTCGTTACTGTCGGATAAGGTGTCTGTGTGTGTGATGGTCTATCACTCGTTACTGTCGGATAAGGTGTCTGTGTGTGTGTGTGTGACGGTCTATCACTCGTTACTGTCGGATAAGGTGTGTGTGTGTGTGTGTGATGGTCTATCACTCGTTACTGTCGGATAAGGTGTCTGTGTGTGTGATGGTCTATCAGTCGTTACTGTCGGATAACGTGTCTGTGTGTGTGATGGTCTATCACTCGTTACTGACGGATAATGTGTCTCTGTGTGTGTGATGGTCTATCTCTCGTTACTGTCGGATAAGGTGTCTCTGTGTGTGATGGTTTATCACTTGTTACTGTCGGATAAGGTGTCTCTGTGTGTGTGATGGTCTATCACTCGTTACTGTCGGATAAGGTGTCTGTGTGTGTGTGACGGTCTATCACTCGTTACTGTCGGATAAGGTGTCTGTGTGTGTGTAACGGTCTATCACTCGTTACTGTCGGATAAGGTGTCTGTGTGTGTGTGACGGTCTATCACTCGTTACTGTCGGATAAGGTGTCTGTGTGTGTGTAACGGTCTATCACTCGTTACTGTCGGATAAGGTGTCTGTGTGTGTGTGTGTGATGGTCTATCACTCGTTACTGTCGGATAAGGTGTCTGTGTGTGTGTGACGGTCTATCACTCGTTACTGTCGGATAAGGTGTCTGTGTGTGTGATGGTCTATCACTCGTTACTGTCGGATAAGGTGTGTCTGTGTGTGTGATGGTCTATCTCTCGTTACTGTCGGATAAGGTGTCTCTGTGTGTTATGGTTTATCACTTGTTACTGTCGGATAAGGTGTCTCTGTGTGTGTGATGGTCTATCACTCGTTACTGTCGGATAAGGTGTCTGTGTGTGTGTGACGGTCTATCACTCGTTACTGTCGGATAAGGTGTCTGTGTGTGTGTAACGGTCTATCACTCGTTACTGTCGGATAAGTTGTCTGTGTGTGTGTAACGGTCTATCACTCGTTACTGTCGGATAAGGTGTCTGTGTGTGTGTGATGGTCTATCACTCGTTACTGTCGGAGAAGGTGTCTCTGTGTGTGTGACGGTCTATCACTCGTTACTGTCGGATAAGGTGTCTGTGTGTGATGGTCTATCACTCGTTACTGTCGGATAAGGTGTCTGTGTGTGTGTGTGATGGTCTATCACTCGTTACTGTCGGATAAGGTGTCTGTGTGTGTGTAACGGTCTATCACTCGTTACTGTCGGATAAGGTGTCTGTGTGTGTGATGGTCTATCACTCGTTACTGTCGGATAAGGTGTCTGTGTGTGATGGTCTATCACTCGTTACTGTCGGATAAGGTGTCTCTGTGTGTGTGTGATGGTCTATCACTCGTTACTGTCGGATAAGGTGTCTGTGTGTGTGTGTGTGATGGTCTATCACTCGTTACTGTCGGATAAGGTGTGTGTGTGTGTGTGTGTGACGGTCTATCACTCGTTACTGTCGGATAAGGTGTCTGTGTGTGTGTGTGTGATGGTCTATCACTCGTTACTGTCGGATAAGGTGTGTGTGTGTGTGTGTGTGACGGTCTATCACTCGTTACTGTCGGATAAGGTGTGTCTGTGTGAGTGTGATGGTCTATCACTCGTTATTGTCGGATAAGGTGTCTGTGTGTGTGTAACGGTCTATCACTCGTTACTGTCGGATAAGGTGTCTGTGTGTGATGGTCTATCACTCGTTATTGTCGGATAAGGTGTCTCTGTGTGTGTGTGATGTTCTATCACTCGTTACTGTCGGATAAGGTGTGTGTGTGTGTGTGTGTGATGGTCTATCACTCGTTACTGTCGGATAAGGTGTCTGTGTGTGTGTGATGGTCTATCACTCGTTACTGTCGGATAAGGTGTCTGTGTGTGTGTGTGATGGTCTATCACTCGTTACTGTCGGATAAGGTGTCTGTGTGTGAGTGATGGTCTATCTCTCGTTACTGTCGGATAAGGTGTCTGTGTGTGTGATGGTCTATCACTCGTTACTGTCGGATAAGGTGTGTGTGTGTGTGTGATGGTCTATCACTCGTTACTGTCGGATAATGTGTCTGTGTGTGTGTGTGTGATGGTCTATCACTCGTTACTGTCGGATAATGTGTCTGTGTGTGTGTGTGTGACGGTCTATCACTCGTTACTGTCGGATAAGGTGTCTGTGTGTGAGTGATGGTCTATCTCTCGTTACTGTCGGATAAGGTGTCTGTGTGTGTGATGGTCTATCACTCGTTACTGTCGGATAAGGTGTGTGTGTGTGTGTGATGGTCTATCACTCGTTACTGTCGGATAATGTGTCTGTGTGTGTGTGTGTGACGGTCTATCACTCGTTACTGTCGGATAAGGTGTCTGTGTGTGTGTGTGATGGTCTATCACTCGTTACTGTCGGATACGGTGTGTGTGTGTGTGACGGTCTATCACTCGTTACTGTCGGATAAGGTGTGTCTGTGTGAGTGTGATGGTCTATCACTCGTTACTGTCGGATAAGGTGTCTGTGTGTGTGTGATGGTCTATCACTCGTTACTGTCGGATAAGGTGTCTCTGTGTGTGTGTGACGGTCTATCACTCGTTACTGTCCGATAAGGTGTCTGTGTGTGTGTGACGGTCTATCACTCGTTACTGTCGGATAAGGTGTCTCTGTGTGTGATGGTTTATCACTTGTTACTGTCGGATAAGGTGTCTGTGTGTGTGATGGTCTATCACTCGTTACTGTCGGATAAGGTGTCTCTGTGTGTGATGGTTTATCACTTGTTACTGTCGGATAAGGTGTCTGTGTGTGTGTGACGGTCTATCACTCGTTACTGTCGGATAAGGTGTGTGTGTGTGTGTGTGACGGTCTATCACTCGTTACTGTCGGATAAGGTGTCTGTGTGTGTGTGTGACGGTCTATCACTCGTTACTGTCGGATAAGGTGTCTGTGTGTGTGTAACGGTCTATCACTCGTTACTGTCCGATAAGGTGTCTCTGTGTGTGTGACGGTCTATCACTCGTTACTGTCGGATAAGGTGTCTGTGTGTGTGATGGTCTATCACTCGTTACTGTCGGATAAGGTGTCTCTGTGTGTGATGGTTTATCACTTGTTACTGTCGGATAAGGTGTCTGTGTGTGTGTGACGGTCTATCACTCGTTACTGTCGGATAAGGTGTGTGTGTGTGTGTGACGGTCTATCACTCGTTACTGTCGGATAAGGTGTCTGTGTGTGTGTGTGACGGTCTATCACTCGTTACTGTCGGATAAGGTGTCTGTGTGTGTGTGACGGTCTATCACTCGTTACTGTCCGATAAGGTGTCTCTGTGTGTGTGACGGTCTATCACTCGTTACTGTCGGATAAGGTGTCTGTGTGTGTGATGGTCTATCACTCGTTACTGTCGGATAAGGTGTCTGTGTGTGTGTGTGTGACGGTCTATCACTCGTTACTGTCGGATAAGGTGTGTGTGTGTGTGTGTGTGTGATGGTCTATCACTCGTTACTGTCGGATAAGGTGTCTGTGTGTGTGATGGTCTATCACTCGTTACTGTCGGATAACGTGTCTGTGTGTGTGATGGTCTATCACTCGTTACTGACGGATAATGTGTCTCTGTGTGTGTGATGGTCTATCTCTCGTTACTGTCGGATAAGGTGTCTCTGTGTGTGTGACGGTCTATCACTCGTTACTGTCGGATAAGGTGTCTCTGTGTGTGTGATGGTCTATCACTCGTTACTGTCGGATAAGGTGTCTGTGTGTGTGTGACGGTCTATCACTCGTTACTGTCGGATAAGGTGTCTGTGTGTGTGTAACGGTCTATCACTCGTTACTGTCGGATAAGGTGTCTGTGTGTGTGTGACGGTCTATCACTCGTTACTGTCGGATAAGGTGTCTGTGTGTGTGTAACGGTCTATCACTCGTTACTGTCGGATAAGGTGTCTGTGTGTGTGTGTGTGATGGTCTATCACTCGTTACTGTCGGATAAGGTGTCTGTGTGTGTGTGACGGTCTATCACTCGTTACTGTCGGATAAGGTGTCTGTGTGTGTGATGGTCTATCACTCGTTACTGTCGGATAAGGTGTGTCTGTGTGTGTGACGGTCTATCACTCGTTACTGTCGGATAAGGTGCCTGTGTGTGAGTGATGGTCTATCTCTCGTTACTGTCGGATAAGGTGTCTGTGTGTGTGATGGTCTATCACTCGTTACTGTCGGATAAGGTGTGTGTGTGTGTGTGATGGTCTATCACTCGTTACTGTCGGATAATGTGTCTGTGTGTGTGTGTGTGACGGTCTATCACTCGTTACTGTCGGATAAGGTGTCTGTGTGTGTGTGTGATGGTTTATCACTCGTTACTGTCGGATAAGGTGTCTCTGTGTGTGTGATGGTCTATCACTCTTTACTGTCGGATAAGGTGTCTGTGTGGGTGACGGTCTATCACTAGTTACTGTCGGATAAGGTGTCTGTGTGCGTGTGATGGTCTATCACTCGTTACTGTCGGATAAGGTGTCTGTGTGTGTGTGTGTGATGGTCTATCACTCGTTACTGTCGGATAAGGTGTGTGTGTGTGTGTGTTTGACGGTCTATCACTTGTTACTGTCGGATAAGGTGTCTGTGTGTGTGTGTGATGGTCTATCACTCGTTACTGTCGGATAAGGTGTCTGTGTGTGTGTGACGGTCTATCACTCGTTACTGTCCGATAAGGTGTCTGTGTGTGTGTGACGGTCTATCACTCGTTACTGTCGGATAAGGTGTCTGTGTGTGAGTGATGGTCTATCTCTCGTTACTGTCGGATAAGGTGTCTGTGTGTGTGATGGTCTATCACTCGTTACTGTCGGATAAGGTGTGTGTGTGTGTGTGATGGTCTATCACTCGTTACTGTCGGATAATGTGTCTGTGTGTGTGTGTGTGATGGTCTATCACTCGTTACTGTCGGATAATGTGTCTGTGTGTGTGTGTGTGACGGTCTATCACTCGTTACTGTCGGATAAGGTGTCTGTGTGTGAGTGATGGTCTATCTCTCGTTACTGTCGGATAAGGTGTCTGTGTGTGTGATGGTCTATCACTCGTTACTGTCGGATAAGGTGTGTGTGTGTGTGTGATGGTCTATCACTCGTTACTGTCGGATAATGTGTCTGTGTGTGTGTGTGTGACGGTCTATCACTCGTTACTGTCGGATAAGGTGTCTGTGTGTGTGTGTGATGGTCTATCACTCGTTACTGTCGGATACGGTGTGTGTGTGTGTGACGGTCTATCACTCGTTACTGTCGGATAAGGTGTGTCTGTGTGAGTGTGATGGTCTATCACTCGTTACTGTCGGATAAGGTGTCTGTGTGTGTGTGATGGTCTATCACTCGTTACTGTCGGATAAGGTGTCTCTGTGTGTGTGTGACGGTCTATCACTCGTTACTGTCCGATAAGGTGTCTGTGTGTGTGTGACGGTCTATCACTCGTTACTGTCGGATAAGGTGTCTCTGTGTGTGATGGTTTATCACTTGTTACTGTCGGATAAGGTGTCTGTGTGTGTGATGGTCTATCACTCGTTACTGTCGGATAAGGTGTCTCTGTGTGTGATGGTTTATCACTTGTTACTGTCGGATAAGGTGTCTGTGTGTGTGTGACGGTCTATCACTCGTTACTGTCGGATAAGGTGTGTGTGTGTGTGTGTGACGGTCTATCACTCGTTACTGTCGGATAAGGTGTCTGTGTGTGTGTGTGACGGTCTATCACTCGTTACTGTCGGATAAGGTGTCTGTGTGTGTGTGACGGTCTATCACTCGTTACTGTCCGATAAGGTGTCTCTGTGTGTGTGACGGTCTATCACTCGTTACTGTCGGATAAGGTGTCTGTGTGTGTGATGGTCTATCACTCGTTACTGTCGGATAAGGTGTCTCTGTGTGTGATGGTTTATCACTTGTTACTGTCGGATAAGGTGTCTGTGTGTGTGTGACGGTCTATCACTCGTTACTGTCGGATAAGGTGTGTGTGTGTGTGTGACGGTCTATCACTCGTTACTGTCGGATAAGGTGTCTGTGTGTGTGTGTGACGGTCTATCACTCGTTACTGTCGGATAAGGTGTCTGTGTGTGTGTGACGGTCTATCACTCGTTACTGTCCGATAAGGTGTCTCTGTGTGTGTGACGGTCTATCACTCGTTACTGTCGGATAAGGTGTCTGTGTGTGTGATGGTCTATCACTCGTTACTGTCGGATAAGGTGTCTGTGTGTGTGTGTGTGACGGTCTATCACTCGTTACTGTCGGATAAGGTGTGTGTGTGTGTGTGTGATGGTCTATCACTCGTTACTGTCGGATAAGGTGTCTGTGTGTGTGATGGTCTATCACTCGTTACTGTCGGATAACGTGTCTGTGTGTGTGATGGTCTATCACTCGTTACTGACGGATAATGTGTCTCTGTGTGTGTGATGGTCTAACTCTCGTTACTGTCGGATAAGGTGTCTCTGTGTGTGTGACGGTCTATCACTCGTTACTGTCGGATAAGGTGTCTCTGTGTGTGTGATGGTCTATCACTCGTTACTGTCGGATAAGGTGTCTGTGTGTGTGTGACGGTCTATCACTCGTTACTGTCGGATAAGGTGTCTGTGTGTGTGTAACGGTCTATCACTCGTTACTGTCGGATAAGGTGTCTGTGTGTGTGTGACGGTCTATCACTCGTTACTGTCGGATAAGGTGTCTGTGTGTGTGTAACGGTCTATCACTCGTTACTGTCGGATAAGGTGTCTGTGTGTGTGTGTGTGATGGTCTATCACTCGTTACTGTCGGATAAGGTGTCTGTGTGTGTGTGACGGTCTATCACTCGTTACTGTCGGATAAGGTGTCTGTGTGTGTGATGGTCTATCACTCGTTACTGTCGGATAAGGTGTGTCTGTGTGTGTGACGGTCTATCACTCGTTACTGTCGGATAAGGTGTCTGTGTGTGAGTGATGGTCTATCTCTCGTTACTGTCGGATAAGGTGTCTGTGTGTGTGATGGTCTATCACTCGTTACTGTCGGATAAGGTGTGTGTGTGTGTGTGATGGTCTATCACTCGTTACTGTCGGATAATGTGTCTGTGTGTGTGTGTGTGACGGTCTATCACTCGTTACTGTCGGATAAGGTGTCTGTGTGTGTGTGTGATGGTCTATCACTCGTTACTGTCGGATAAGGTGTGTGTGTGTGTGACGGTCTATCACTCGTTACTGTCCGATAAGGTGTCTCTGTGTGTGTGACGGTCTATCACTCGTTACTGTCGGATAAGGTGTCTGTGTGTGTGATGGTCTATCACTCGTTACTGTCGGATAAGGTGTCTCTGTGTGTGATGGTTTATCACTTGTTACTGTCGGATAAGGTGTCTGTGTGTGTGTGACGGTCTATCACTCGTTACTGTCGGATAAGGTGTGTGTGTGTGTGTGACGGTCTATCACTCGTTACTGTCGGATAAGGTGTCTGTGTGTGTGTGTGACGGTCTATCACTCGTTACTGTCGGATAAGGTGTCTGTGTGTGTGTGACGGTCTATCACTCGTTACTGTCCGATAAGGTGTCTCTGTGTGTGTGACGGTCTATCACTCGTTACTGTCGGATAAGGTGTCTGTGTGTGTGATGGTCTATCACTCGTTACTGTCGGATAAGGTGTCTGTGTGTGTGTGTGTGACGGTCTATCACTCGTTACTGTCGGATAAGGTGTGTGTGTGTGTGTGTGATGGTCTATCACTCGTTACTGTCGGATAAGGTGTCTGTGTGTGTGATGGTCTATCACTCGTTACTGTCGGATAACGTGTCTGTGTGTGTGATGGTCTATCACTCGTTACTGACGGATAATGTGTCTCTGTGTGTGTGATGGTCTAACTCTCGTTACTGTCGGATAAGGTGTCTCTGTGTGTGTGACGGTCTATCACTCGTTACTGTCGGATAAGGTGTCTCTGTGTGTGTGATGGTCTATCACTCGTTACTGTCGGATAAGGTGTCTGTGTGTGTGTGACGGTCTATCACTCGTTACTGTCGGATAAGGTGTCTGTGTGTGTGTAACGGTCTATCACTCGTTACTGTCGGATAAGGTGTCTGTGTGTGTGTGACGGTCTATCACTCGTTACTGTCGGATAAGGTGTCTGTGTGTGTGTAACGGTCTATCACTCGTTACTGTCGGATAAGGTGTCTGTGTGTGTGTGTGTGATGGTCTATCACTCGTTACTGTCGGATAAGGTGTCTGTGTGTGTGTGACGGTCTATCACTCGTTACTGTCGGATAAGGTGTCTGTGTGTGTGATGGTCTATCACTCGTTACTGTCGGATAAGGTGTGTCTGTGTGTGTGACGGTCTATCACTCGTTACTGTCGGATAAGGTGTCTGTGTGTGAGTGATGGTCTATCTCTCGTTACTGTCGGATAAGGTGTCTGTGTGTGTGATGGTCTATCACTCGTTACTGTCGGATAAGGTGTGTGTGTGTGTGTGATGGTCTATCACTCGTTACTGTCGGATAATGTGTCTGTGTGTGTGTGTGTGACGGTCTATCACTCGTTACTGTCGGATAAGGTGTCTGTGTGTGTGTGTGATGGTCTATCACTCGTTACTGTCGGATAAGGTGTGTGTGTGTGTGACGGTCTATCACTCGTTACTGTCGGATAAGGTGTGTCTGTGTGAGTGTGATGGTCTATCACTCGTTACTGTCGGATAAGGTGTCTGTGTGTGTGTGATGGTCTATCACTCGTTACTGTCGGATAAGGTGTCTCTGTGTGTGTGTGACGGTCTATCACTCGTTACTGTCCGATAAGGTGTCTGTGTGTGTGTGACGGTCTATCACTCGTTACTGTCGGATAAGGTGTCTCTGTGTGTGATGGTTTATCACTTGTTACTGTCGGATAAGGTGTCTGTGTGTGTGATGGTCTATCACTCGTTACTGTCGGATAAGGTGTCTCTGTGTGTGATGGTTTATCACTTGTTACTGTCGGATAAGGTGTCTGTGTGTGTGTGACGGTCTATCACTCGTTACTGTCGGATAAGGTGTGTGTGTGTGTGTGTGACGGTCTATCACTCGTTACTGTCGGATAAGGTGTCTGTGTGTGTGTGTGACGGTCTATCACTCGTTACTGTCGGATAAGGTGTCTGTGTGTGTGTGACGGTCTATCACTCGTTACTGTCCGATAAGGTGTCTCTGTGTGTGTGACGGTCTATCACTCGTTACTGTCGGATAAGGTGTCTGTGTGTGTGATGGTCTATCACTCGTTACTGTCGGATAAGGTGTCTGTGTGTGTGATGGTCTATCACTCGTTACTGACGGATAATGTGTCTCTGTGTGTGTGATGGTCTAACTCTCGTTACTGTCGGATAAGGTGTCTCTGTGTGTGTGACGGTCTATCACTCGTTACTGTCGGATAAGGTGTCTCTGTGTGTGTGATGGTCTATCACTCGTTACTGTCGGATAAGGTGTCTGTGTGTGTGTGACGGTCTATCACTCGTTACTGTCGGATAAGGTGTCTGTGTGTGTGTAACGGTCTATCACTCGTTACTGTCGGATAAGGTGTCTGTGTGTGTGTGACGGTCTATCACTCGTTACTGTCGGATAAGGTGTCTGTGTGTGTGTAACGGTCTATCACTCGTTACTGTCGGATAAGGTGTCTGTGTGTGTGTGTGTGATGGTCTATCACTCGTTACTGTCGGATAAGGTGTCTGTGTGTGTGTGACGGTCTATCACTCGTTACTGTCGGATAAGGTGTCTGTGTGTGTGATGGTCTATCACTCGTTACTGTCGGATAAGGTGTGTCTGTGTGTGTGACGGTCTATCACTCGTTACTGTCGGATAAGGTGTCTGTGTGTGAGTGATGGTCTATCTCTCGTTACTGTCGGATAAGGTGTCTGTGTGTGTGATGGTCTATCACTCGTTACTGTCGGATAAGGTGTGTGTGTGTGTGTGATGGTCTATCACTCGTTACTGTCGGATAATGTGTCTGTGTGTGTGTGTGTGACGGTCTATCACTCGTTACTGTCGGATAAGGTGTCTGTGTGTGTGTGTGATGGTCTATCACTCGTTACTGTCGGATAAGGTGTGTGTGTGTGTGACGGTCTATCACTCGTTACTGTCGGATAAGGTGTGTCTGTGTGAGTGTGATGGTCTATCACTCGTTACTGTCGGATAAGGTGTCTGTGTGTGTGTGATGGTCTATCACTCGTTACTGTCGGATAAGGTGTCTCTGTGTGTGTGTGACGGTCTATCACTCGTTACTGTCCGATAAGGTGTCTGTGTGTGTGTGACGGTCTATCACTCGTTACTGTCGGATAAGGTGTCTCTGTGTGTGATGGTTTATCACTTGTTACTGTCGGATAAGGTGTCTGTGTGTGTGATGGTCTATCACTCGTTACTGTCGGATAAGGTGTCTCTGTGTGTGATGGTTTATCACTTGTTACTGTCGGATAAGGTGTCTGTGTGTGTGTGACGGTCTATCACTCGTTACTGTCGGATAAGGTGTGTGTGTGTGTGTGTGACGGTCTATCACTCGTTACTGTCGGATAAGGTGTCTGTGTGTGTGTGTGACGGTCTATCACTCGTTACTGTCGGATAAGGTGTCTGTGTGTGTGTGACGGTCTATCACTCGTTACTGTCCGATAAGGTGTCTCTGTGTGTGTGACGGTCTATCACTCGTTACTGTCGGATAAGGTGTCTGTGTGTGTGATGGTCTATCACTCGTTACTGTCGGATAAGGTGTCTCTGTGTGTGATGGTTTATCACTTGTTACTGTCGGATAAGGTGTCTGTGTGTGTGTGACGGTCTATCACTCGTTACTGTCGGATAAGGTGTGTGTGTGTGTGTGACGGTCTATCACTCGTTACTGTCGGATAAGGTGTCTGTGTGTGTGTGTGACGGTCTATCACTCGTTACTGTCGGATAAGGTGTCTGTGTGTGTGTGACGGTCTATCACTCGTTACTGTCCGATAAGGTGTCTCTGTGTGTGTGACGGTCTATCACTCGTTACTGTCGGATAAGGTGTCTGTGTGTGTGATGGTCTATCACTCGTTACTGTCGGATAAGGTGTCTGTGTGTGTGTGTGTGACGGTCTATCACTCGTTACTGTCGGATAAGGTGTGTGTGTGTTTGTGTGATGGTCTATCACTCGTTACTGTCGGATAAGGTGTCTGTGTGTGTGATGGTCTATCACTCGTTACTGTCGGATAACGTGTCTGTGTGTGTGATGGTCTATCACTCGTTACTGACGGATAATGTGTCTCTGTGTGTGTGATGGTCTATCTCTCGTTACTGTCGGATAAGGTGTCTCTGTGTGTGTGACGGTCTATCACTCGTTACTGTCGGATAAGGTGTCTCTGTGTGTGTGATGGTCTATCACTCGTTACTGTCGGATAAGGTGTCTGTGTGTGTGTGACGGTCTATCACTCGTTACTGTCGGATAAGGTGTCTGTGTGTGTGTAACGGTCTATCACTCGTTACTGTCGGATAAGGTGTCTGTGTGTGTGTGACGGTCTATCACTCGTTACTGTCGGATAAGGTGTCTGTGTGTGTGTAACGGTCTATCACTCGTTACTGTCGGATAAGGTGTCTGTGTGTGTGTGTGTGATGGTCTATCACTCGTTACTGTCGGATAAGGTGTCTGTGTGTGTGTGACGGTCTATCACTCGTTACTGTCGGATAAGGTGTCTGTGTGTGTGATGGTCTATCACTCGTTACTGTCGGATAAGGTGTGTCTGTGTGTGTGATGGTCTATCTCTCGTTACTGTCGGATAAGGTGTCTCTGTGTGTTATGGTTTATCACTTGTTACTGTCGGATAAGGTGTCTCTGTGTGTGTGATGGTCTATCACTCGTTACTGTCGGATAAGGTGTCTGTGTGTGTGTGACGGTCTATCACTCGTTACTGTCGGATAAGTTGTCTGTGTGTGTGTAACGGTCTATCACTCGTTACTGTCGGATAAGTTGTCTGTGTGTGTGTAACGGTCTATCACTCGTTACTGTCGGATAAGGTGTCTGTGTGTGTGTGATGGTCTATCACTCGTTACTGTCGGATAAGGTGTCTCTGTGTGTGTGACGGTCTATCACTCGTTACTGTCGGATAAGGTGTCTGTGTGTGTGTGATGGTCTATCACTCGTTACTGTCGGATAAGGTGTCTCTGTGTGTGTGACGGTCTATCACTCGTTACTGTCGGATAAGGTGTCTGTGTGTGATGGTCTATCACTCGTTACTGTCGGATAAGGTGTCTGTGTGTGTGTGTGATGGTCTATCACTCGTTACTGTCGGATAAGGTGTCTGTGTGTGTGTGTGATGGTCTATCACTCGTTATTGTCGGATAAGGTGTCTGTGTGTGTGTAACGGTCTATCACTCGTTACTGTCGGATAAGGTGTCTGTGTGTGATGGTCTATCACTCGTTACTGTCGGATAAGGTGTCTCTGTGTGTGTGTGATGGTCTATCACTCGTTATTGTCGGTTAAGGTGTCTGTGTGTGTGTAACGGTCTATCACTCGTTACTGTCGGATAAGGTGTCTGTGTGTGATGGTCTATCACTCGTTATTGTCGGATAAGGTGTCTGTGTGTGTGTGTGATGGTCTATCACTCGTTATTGTCGGATAAGGTGTCTGTGTGTGTGTAACGGTCTATCACTCGTTACTGTCGGATAAGGTGTCTGTGTGTGTGTGTGTGATGGTCTATCACTCGTTACTGTCGGATAAGGTGTGTGTGTGTGTGTGTGTGTGACGGTCTATCACTCGTTACTGTCGGATAAGGTGTGTGTGTGTGTGTGTGTGACGGTCTATCACTCGTTACTGTCGGATAAGGTGTCTCTGTGTGTGTGTGATGGTCTATCACTCGTTATTGTCGGATAAGGTGTCTGTGTGTGTGTGACGGTCTATCACTCGTTACTGTCGGATAAGGTGTCTGTGTGTGTGATGGTCTATCACTCGTTACTGTCGGATAAGGTGTCTGTGTGTGTGTGTGTGATGGTCTATCACTCGTTACTGTCGGATAAGGTGTGTGTGTGTGTGTGTTTGACGGTCTATCACTCGTTACTGTCGGATAAGGTGTCTGTGTGTGTGTGTGATGGTCTATCACTCGTTACTGTCGGATAAGGTGTCTGTGTGTGTGTGACGGTCTATCACTCGTTACTGTCCGATAAGGTGTCTGTGTGTGTGTGACGGTCTATCACTCGTTACTGTCGGATAAGGTGTCTGTGTGTGAGTGATGGTCTATCTCTCGTTACTGTCGGATAAGGTGTCTGTGTGTGTGATGGTCTATCACTCGTTACTGTCGGATAAGGTGTGTGTGTGTGTGTGATGGTCTATCACTCGTTACTGTCGGATAATGTGTCTGTGTGTGTGTGTGTGACGGTCTATCACTCGTTACTGTCGGATAAGGTGTCTGTGTGTGTGTGTGTGACGGTCTATCACTCGTTACTGTCGGATAAGGTGTGTGTGTGTGTGACGGTCTATCACTCGTTACTGTCGGATAAGGTGTGTCTGTGTGAGTGTGATGGTCTATCACTCGTTACTGTCGGATAAGGTGTCTGTGTGTGTGTGATGGTCTATCACTCGTTACTGTCGGATAAGGTGTCTCTGTGTGTGTGTGACGGTCTATCACTCGTTACTGTCCGATAAGGTGTCTGTGTGTGTGTGACGGTCTATCACTCGTTACTGTCGGATAAGGTGTCTCTGTGTGTGATGGTTTATCACTTGTTACTGTCGGATAAGGTGTCTGTGTGTGTGATGGTCTATCACTCGTTACTGTCGGATAAGGTGTCTCTGTGTGTGATGGTTTATCACTTGTTACTGTCGGATAAGGTGTCTGTGTGTGTGTGACGGTCTATCACTCGTTACTGTCGGATAAGGTGTGTGTGTGTGTGTGACGGTCTATCACTCGTTACTGTCGGATAAGGTGTCTGTGTGTGTGTGTGACGGTCTATCACTCGTTACTGTCGGATAAGGTGTCTGTGTGTGTGTGACGGTCTATCACTCGTTACTGTCCGATAAGGTGTCTCTGTGTGTGTGACGGTCTATCACTCGTTACTGTCGGATAAGGTGTCTGTGTGTGTGATGGTCTATCACTCGTTACTGTCGGATAAGGTGTCTGTGTGTGTGTGTGTGACGGTCTATCACTCGTTACTGTCGGATAAGGTGTGTGTGTGTGTGTGTGATGGTCTATCACTCGTTACTGTCGGATAAGGTGTCTGTGTGTGTGATGGTCTATCACTCGTTACTGTCGGATAAGGTGTCTGTGTGTGTGTGATGGTCTATCACTCGTTACTGTCGGATAAGGTGTCTGTGTGTGTGTAACGGTCTATCACTCGTTACTGTCGGATAAGGTGTCTGTGTGTGTGTGATGGTCTATCACTCGTTACTGTCGGATAAGGTGTCTGTGTGTGTGATGGTCTATCACTCGTTACTGTCGGATAAGGTGTCTCTGTGTGTGATGGTTTATCACTTGTTACTGTCGGATAAGGTGTCTGTGTGTGTGTGATGGTCTATCACTCGTTACTGTCGGATAAGGTGTGTGTGTGTGTGTGACGGTCTATCACTCGTTACTGTCGGATAAGGTGTCTGTGTGTGTGTGTGACGGTCTATCACTCGTTACTGTCGGATAAGGTGTCTGTGTGTGTGTGACGGTCTATCACTCGTTACTGTCCGATAAGGTGTCTCTGTGTGTGTGACGGTCTATCACTCGTTACTGTCGGATAAGGTGTCTGTGTGTGTGATGGTCTATCACTCGTTACTGTCGGATAAGGTGTCTGTGTGTGTGTGTGTGACGGTCTATCACTCGTTACTGTCGGATAAGGTGTGTGTGTGTGTGTGTGATGGTCTATCACTCGTTACTGTCGGATAAGGTGTCTGTGTGTGTGATGGTCTATCACTCGTTACTGTCGGATAACGTGTCTCTGTGTGTGTGATGGTCTATCACTCGTTACTGTCGGATAAGGTGTCTGTGTGTGTGTGTGACGGTCTATCACTCGTTACTGTCGGATAAGGTGTCTGTGTGTGTGTGACGGTCTATCACTCGTTACTGTCCGATAAGGTGTCTCTGTGTGTGTGACGGTCTATCACTCGTTACTGTCGGATAAGGTGTCTGTGTGTGTGACGGTCTATCACTCGTTACTGTCGGATAAGGTGTCTGTGTGTGTGTGATGGTCTATCACTCGTTACTGTCGGATAAGGTGTCTGTGTGTGTGTGTGATGGTCTATCACTCGTTACTGTCGGATAAGGTGTCTGTGTGTGTGATGGTCTATCACTCGTTACTGTCGGATAACGTGTCTCTGTGTGTGTGATGGTCTATCACTCGTTACTGTCGGATAAGGTGTCTGTGTCTGTGATGGTCTATCACTCGTTACTGTCGGATAACGTGTCTCTGTGTGTGTGATGGTCTATCTCTCGTTACTGTCGGATAAGGTGTCTCTGTGTGTGATGGTTTATCACTTGTTACTGTCGGATAAGGTGTCTCTGTGTGTGTGATGGTCTATCACTCGTTACTGTCGGATAAGGTGTCTGTGTGTGTGTGACGGTCTATCACTCGTTACTGTCGGATAAGGTGTCTGTGTGTGTGTAACGGTCTATCACTCGTTACTGTCGGATAAGGTGTCTGTGTGTGTGTGACGGTCTATCACTCGTTACTGTCGGATAAGGTGTCTGTGTGTGTGTAACGGTCTATCACTCGTTACTGTCGGATAAGGTGTCTGTGTGTGTGTGTGTGATGGTCTATCACTCGTTACTGTCGGATAAGGTGTCTGTGTGTGTGTGACGGTCTATCACTCGTTACTGTCGGATAAGGTGTCTGTGTGTGTGATGGTCTATCACTCGTTACTGTCGGATAAGGTGTGTCTGTGTGTGTGATGGTCTATCACTCGTTACTGTCGGATAAGGTGTCTGTGTGTGTGATGGTCTATCTCTCGTTACTGTCGGATAAGGTGTCTCTGTGTGTTATGGTTTATCACTTGTTACTGTCGGATAAGGTGTCTCTGTGTGTGTGATGGTCTATCACTCGTTACTGTCGGATAAGGTGTCTGTGTGTGTGTGACGGTCTATCACTCGTTACTGTCGGATAAGGTGTCTGTGTGTGTGATGGTCTATCACTCGTTACTGTCGGATAAGGTGTGTGTGTGTGTGTGATGGTCTATCACTCGTTACTGTCGGATAATGTGTCTGTGTGTGTGTGTGTGACGGTCTATCACTCGTTACTGTCGGATAAGGTGTCTGTGTGTGTGTGTGTGACGGTCTATCACTCGTTACTGTCGGATAAGGTGTGTGTGTGTGTGACGGTCTATCACTCGTTACTGTCGGATAAGGTGTGTCTGTGTGAGTGTGATGGTCTATCACTCGTTACTGTCGGATAAGGTGTCTGTGTGTGTGTGATGGTCTATCACTCGTTACTGTCGGATAAGGTGTCTCTGTGTGTGTGTGACGGTCTATCACTCGTTACTGTCCGATAAGGTGTCTGTGTGTGTGTGACGGTCTATCACTCGTTACTGTCGGATAAGGTGTCTCTGTGTGTGATGGTTTATCACTTGTTACTGTCGGATAAGGTGTCTGTGTGTGTGATGGTCTATCACTCGTTACTGTCGGATAAGGTGTCTCTGTGTGTGATGGTCTATCACTCGTTACTGTCGGATAAGGTGTCTGTGTGTGTGTGACGGTCTATCACTCGTTACTGTCGGATAAGGTGTCTGTGTGTGTGTAACGGCCTATCACTCGTTACTGTCGGATAAGGTGTCTGTGTGTGTGTGACGGTCTATCACTCGTTACTGTCGGATAAGGTGTCTGTGTGTGTGTAACGGTCTATCACTCGTTACTGTCGGATAAGGTGTCTGTGTGTGTGTGTGTGATGGTCTATCACTCGTTACTGTCGGATAAGGTGTCTGTGTGTGTGTGACGGTCTATCACTCGTTACTGTCGGATAAGGTGTCTGTGTGTGTGATGGTCTATCACTCGTTACTGTCGGATAAGGTGTGTCTGTGTGTGTGATGGTCTATCTCTCGTTACTGTCGGATAAGGTGTCTCTGTGTGTTATGGTTTATCACTTGTTACTGTCGGATAAGGTGTCTCTGTGTGTGTGATGGTCTATCACTCGTTACTGTCGGATAAGGTGTCTGTGTGTGTGTGACGGTCTATCACTCGTTACTGTCGGATAAGGTGTCTGTGTGTGTGTGACGGTCTATCACTCGTTACTGTCAGATAAGGTGTCTGTGTGTGTGATGGTCTATCACTCGTTACTGTCGGATAAGGTGTCTGTGTGTGTGATGGTCTATCACTCGTTACTGTCGGATAAGGTGTGTGTGTGTGTGTGATGGTCTATCACTCGTTACTGTCGGATAATGTGTCTGTGTGTGTGTGTGTGACGGTCTATCACTCGTTACTGTCGGATAAGGTGTCTGTGTGTGTGTAACGGTCTATCACTCGTTACTGTCGGATAAGGTGTCTGTGTGTGTGTGACGGTCTATCACTCGTTACTGTCGGATAAGGTGTCTCTGTGTGTTATGGTTTATCACTTGTTACTGTCGGATAAGGTGTCTCTGTGTGTGTGATGGTCTATCACTCGTTACTGTCGGATAAGGTGTCTGTGTGTGTGTGACGGTCTATCACTCGTTACTGTCGGATAAGGTGTCTGTGTGTGTGATGGTCTATCACTCGTTACTGTCGGATAAGGTGTCTGTGTGTGTGTGATGGTCTATCACTCGTTACTGTCGGATAAGGTGTCTCTGTGTGTGTGTGACGGTCTATCACTCGTTACTGTCCGATAAGGTGTCTGTGTGTGTGTGACGGTCTATCACTCGTTACTGTCGGATAAGGTGTCTCTGTGTGTGATGGTTTATCACTTGTTACTGTCGGATAAGGTGTCTGTGTGTGTGATGGTCTATCACTCGTTACTGTCGGATAAGGTGTCTCTGTGTGTGATGGTTTATCACTTGTTACTGTCGGATAAGGTGTCTGTGTGTGTGTGACGGTCTATCACTCGTTACTGTCGGATAAGGTGTGTGTGTGTGTGTGACGGTCTATCACTCGTTACTGTCGGATAAGGTGTCTGTGTGTGTGTGTGACGGTCTATCACTCGTTACTGTCGGATAAGGTGTCTGTGTGTGTGTGACGGTCTATCACTCGTTACTGTCCGATAAGGTGTCTCTGTGTGTGTGACGGTCTATCACTCGTTACTGTCGGATAAGGTGTCTGTGTGTGTGATGGTCTATCACTCGTTACTGTCGGATAAGGTGTCTCTGTGTGTGATGGTTTATCACTTGTTACTGTCGGATAAGGTGTCTGTGTGTGTGTGACGGTCTATCACTCGTTACTGTCGGATAAGGTGTGTGTGTGTGTGTGACGGTCTATCACTCGTTACTGTCGGATAAGGTGTCTGTGTGTGTGTGTGACGGTCTATCACTCGTTACTGTCGGATAAGGTGTCTGTGTGTGTGTGACGGTCTATCACTCGTTACTGTCCGATAAGGTGTCTCTGTGTGTGTGACGGTCTATCACTCGTTACTGTCGGATAAGGTGTCTGTGTGTGTGATGGTCTATCACTCGTTACTGTCGGATAAGGTGTCTGTGTGTGTGTGTGTGACGGTCTATCACTCGTTACTGTCGGATAAGGTGTGTGTGTGTGTGTGTGATGGTCTATCACTCGTTACTGTCGGATAAGGTGTCTGTGTGTGTGATGGTCTATCACTCGTTACTGTCGGATAACGTGTCTGTGTGTGTGATGGTCTATCACTCGTTACTGACGGATAATGTGTCTCTGTGTGTGTGATGGTCTAACTCTCGTTACTGTCGGATAAGGTGTCTCTGTGTGTGTGACGGTCTATCACTCGTTACTGTCGGATAAGGTGTCTCTGTGTGTGTGATGGTCTATCACTCGTTACTGTCGGATAAGGTGTCTGTGTGTGTGTGACGGTCTATCACTCGTTACTGTCGGATAAGGTGTCTGTGTGTGTGTAACGGTCTATCACTCGTTACTGTCGGATAAGGTGTCTGTGTGTGTGTGACGGTCTATCACTCGTTACTGTCGGATAAGGTGTCTGTGTGTGTGTAACGGTCTATCACTCGTTACTGTCGGATAAGGTGTCTGTGTGTGTGTGTGTGATGGTCTATCACTCGTTACTGTCGGATAAGGTGTCTGTGTGTGTGTGACGGTCTATCACTCGTTACTGTCGGATAAGGTGTCTGTGTGTGTGATGGTCTATCACTCGTTACTGTCGGATAAGGTGTGTCTGTGTGTGTGACGGTCTATCACTCGTTACTGTCGGATAAGGTGTCTGTGTGTGAGTGATGGTCTATCTCTCGTTACTGTCGGATAAGGTGTCTGTGTGTGTGATGGTCTATCACTCGTTACTGTCGGATAAGGTGTGTGTGTGTGTGTGATGGTCTATCACTCGTTACTGTCGGATAATGTGTCTGTGTGTGTGTGTGTGACGGTCTATCACTCGTTACTGTCGGATAAGGTGTCTGTGTGTGTGTGTGATGGTCTATCACTCGTTACTGTCGGATAAGGTGTGTGTGTGTGTGACGGTCTATCACTCGTTACTGTCGGATAAGGTGTGTCTGTGTGAGTGTGATGGTCTATCACTCGTTACTGTCGGATAAGGTGTCTGTGTGTGTGTGATGGTCTATCACTCGTTACTGTCGGATAAGGTGTCTCTGTGTGTGTGTGACGGTCTATCACTCGTTACTGTCCGATAAGGTGTCTGTGTGTGTGTGACGGTCTATCACTCGTTACTGTCGGATAAGGTGTCTCTGTGTGTGATGGTTTATCACTTGTTACTGTCGGATAAGGTGTCTGTGTGTGTGATGGTCTATCACTCGTTACTGTCGGATAAGGTGTCTCTGTGTGTGATGGTTTATCACTTGTTACTGTCGGATAAGGTGTCTGTGTGTGTGTGACGGTCTATCACTCGTTACTGTCGGATAAGGTGTGTGTGTGTGTGTGTGACGGTCTATCACTCGTTACTGTCGGATAAGGTGTCTGTGTGTGTGTGTGACGGTCTATCACTCGTTACTGTCGGATAAGGTGTCTGTGTGTGTGTGACGGTTTATCACTCGTTACTGTCCGATAAGGTGTCTCTGTGTGTGTGACGGTCTATCACTCGTTACTGTCGGATAAGGTGTCTGTGTGTGTGATGGTCTATCACTCGTTACTGTCGGATAAGGTGTCTCTGTGTGTGATGGTTTATCACTTGTTACTGTCGGATAAGGTGTCTGTGTGTGTGTGACGGTCTATCACTCGTTACTGTCGGATAAGGTGTGTGTGTGTGTGTGACGGTCTATCACTCGTTACTGTCGGATAAGGTGTCTGTGTGTGTGTGTGACGGTCTATCACTCGTTACTGTCGGATAAGGTGTCTGTGTGTGTGTGACGGTCTATCACTCGTTACTGTCCGATAAGGTGTCTCTGTGTGTGTGACGGTCTATCACTCGTTACTGTCGGATAAGGTGTCTGTGTGTGTGATGGTCTATCACTCGTTACTGTCGGATAAGGTGTCTGTGTGTGTGTGTGTGACGGTCTATCACTCGTTACTGTCGGATAAGGTGTGTGTGTGTGTGTGTGATGGTCTATCACTCGTTACTGTCGGATAAGGTGTCTGTGTGTGTGATGGTCTATCACTCGTTACTGTCGGATAACGTGTCTGTGTGTGTGATGGTCTATCACTCGTTACTGACGGATAATGTGTCTCTGTGTGTGTGATGGTCTATCTCTCGTTACTGTCGGATAAGGTGTCTCTGTGTGTGTGACGGTCTATCACTCGTTACTGTCGGATAAGGTGTCTCTGTGTGTGTGATGGTCTATCACTCGTTACTGTCGGATAAGGTGTCTGTGTGTGTGTGACGGTCTATCACTCGTTACTGTCGGATAAGGTGTCTGTGTGTGTGTAACGGTCTATCACTCGTTACTGTCGGATAAGGTGTCTGTGTGTGTGTGACGGTCTATCACTCGTTACTGTCGGATAAGGTGTCTGTGTGTGTGTAACGGTCTATCACTCGTTACTGTCGGATAAGGTGTCTGTGTGTGTGTGTGTGATGGTCTATCACTCGTTACTGTCGGATAAGGTGTCTGTGTGTGTGTGACGGTCTATCACTCGTTACTGTCGGATAAGGTGTCTGTGTGTGTGATGGTCTATCACTCGTTACTGTCGGATAAGGTGTGTCTGTGTGTGTGATGGTCTATCTCTCGTTACTGTCGGATAAGGTGTCTCTGTGTGTTATGGTTTATCACTTGTTACTGTCGGATAAGGTGTCTCTGTGTGTGTGATGGTCTATCACTCGTTACTGTCGGATAAGGTGTCTGTGTGTGTGTGACGGTCTATCACTCGTTACTGTCGGATAAGGTGTCTGTGTGTGTGTAACGGTCTATCACTCGTTACTGTCGGATAAGTTGTCTGTGTGTGTGTAACGGTCTATCACTCGTTACTGTCGGATAAGGTGTCTGTGTGTGTGTGATGGTCTATCACTCGTTACTGTCGGATAAGGTGTCTCTGTGTGTGTGACGGTCTATCACTCGTTACTGTCGGATAAGGTGTCTGTGTGTGTGTGATGGTCTATCACTCGTTACTGTCGGATAAGGTGTCTCTGTGTGTGTGACGGTCTATCACTCGTTACTGTCGGATAAGGTGTCTGTGTGTGATGGTCTATCACTCGTTACTGTCGGATAAGGTGTCTGTGTGTGTGTGTGATGGTCTATCACTCGTCACTGTCGGATAAGGTGTCTGTGTGTGTGTAACGGTCTATCACTCGTTACTGTCGGATAAGGTGTCTGTGTGTGTGATGGTCTATCACTCGTTACTGTCGGATAAGGTGTCTGTGTGTGATGGTCTATCACTCGTTACTGTCGGATAAGGTGTCTCTGTGTGTGTGTGATGGTCTATCACTCGTTATTGTCGGATAAGGTGTCTGTGTGTGTGTAACGGTCTATCACTCGTTACAGTCGGATAAGGTGTCTGTGTGTGTGTGTGTGATGGTCTATCACTCGTTACTGTCAGATAAGGTGTCTGTCTGTGTGTGTGTGATGGTCTATCACTCGTTACTGTCAGATAAGGTGTCTGTGTGTGTGTGTGACGGTCTATCACTCGTTACTGTCGGATAAGGTGTCTGTGTGTGTGTAACGGTCTATCACTCGTTACTGTCGGATAAGGTGTCTGTGTGTGATGGTCTATCACTCGTTATTGTCGGATAAGGTGTCTCTGTGTGTGTGTGATGGTCTATCACTCGTTATTGTCGGATAAGGTGTCTGTGTGTGTGTAACGGTCTATCACTCGTTACTGTCGGATAAGGTGTCTGTGTGTGTGTGTGTGATGGTCTATCACTCGTTACTGTCGGATAAGGTGTGTGTGTGTGTGTGTGTGTGATGGTCTATCACTCGTTACTGTCGGATAAGGTGTGTGTGTGTGTGTGTGTGTGACGGTCTATCACTCGTTACTGTCGGATAAGGTGTGTGTGTGTGTGTGTGTGACGGTCTATCACTCGTTATTGTCGGATAAGGTGTCTGTGTGTGTGTGATGGTCTATCACTCGTTACTGTCGGATAAGGTGTCTGTGTGTGTGTGTGTGATGGTCTATCACTCGTTACTGTCGGATAAGGTGTGTGTGTGTGTGTGTTTGACGGTCTATCACTCGTTACTGTCGGATAAGGTGTCTGTGTGTGTGTGTGATGGTCTATCACTCGTTACTGTCGGATAAGGTGTCTGTGTGTGTGTGACGGTCTATCACTCGTTACTGTCCGATAAGGTGTCTGTGTGTGTGTGACGGTCTATCACTCGTTACTGTCGGATAAGGTGTCTGTGTGTGAGTGATGGTCTATCTCTCGTTACTGTCGGATAAGGTGTCTGTGTGTGTGATGGTCTATCACTCGTTACTGTCGGATAAGGTGTGTGTGTGTGTGTGATGGTCTATCACTCGTTACTGTCGGATAATGTGTCTGTGTGTGTGTGTGTGACGGTCTATCACTCGTTACTGTCGGATAAGGTGTCTGTGTGTGTGTGTGTGACGGTCTATCACTCGTTACTGTCGGATAAGGTGTGTGTGTGTGTGACGGTCTATCACTCGTTACTGTCGGATAAGGTGTGTCTGTGTGAGTGTGATGGTCTATCACTCGTTACTGTCGGATAAGGTGTCTGTGTGTGTGTGATGGTCTATCACTCGTTACTGTCGGATAAGGTGTCTCTGTGTGTGTGTGACGGTCTATCACTCGTTACTGTCCGATAAGGTGTCTGTGTGTGTGTGACGGTCTATCACTCGTTACTGTCGGATAAGGTGTCTCTGTGTGTGATGGTTTATCACTTGTTACTGTCGGATAAGGTGTCTGTGTGTGTGATGGTCTATCACTCGTTACTGTCGGATAAGGTGTCTCTGTGTGTGATGGTTTATCACTTGTTACTGTCGGATAAGGTGTCTGTGTGTGTGTGACGGTCTATCACTCGTTACTGTCGGATAAGGTGTGTGTGTGTGTGTGACGGTCTATCACTCGTTACTGTCGGATAAGGTGTCTGTGTGTGTGTGTGACGGTCTATCACTCGTTACTGTCGGATAAGGTGTCTGTGTGTGTGTGACGGTCTATCACTCGTTACTGTCCGATAAGGTGTCTCTGTGTGTGTGACGGTCTATCACTCGTTACTGTCGGATAAGGTGTCTGTGTGTGTGACGGTCTATCACTCGTTACTGTCGGATAAGGTGTCTGTGTGTGTGTGTGTGACGGTCTATCACTCGTTACTGTCGGATAAGGTGTGTGTGTGTGTGTGTGATGGTCTATCACTCGTTACTGTCGGATAAGGTGTCTGTGTGTGTGATGGTCTATCACTCGTTACTGTCGGATAAGGTGTCTGTGTGTGTGTGATGGTCTATCACTCGTTACTGTCGGATAAGGTGTCTGTGTGTGTGTAACGGTCTATCACTCGTTACTGTCGGATAAGGTGTCTGTGTGTGTGTGATGGTCTATCACTCGTTACTGTCGGATAAGGTGTCTGTGTGTGTGATGGTCTATCACTCGTTACTGTCGGATAAGGTGTCTCTGTGTGTGATGGTTTATCACTTGTTACTGTCGGATAAGGTGTCTGTGTGTGTGTGATGGTCTATCACTCGTTACTGTCGGATAAGGTGTGTGTGTGTGTGTGACGGTCTATCACTCGTTACTGTCGGATAAGGTGTCTGTGTGTGTGTGTGACGGTCTATCACTCGTTACTGTCGGATAAGGTGTCTGTGTGTGTGTGACGGTCTATCACTCGTTACTGTCCGATAAGGTGTCTCTGTGTGTGTGACGGTCTATCACTCGTTACTGTCGGATAAGGTGTCTGTGTGTGTGATGGTCTATCACTCGTTACTGTCGGATAAGGTGTCTGTGTGTGTGTGTGTGACGGTCTATCACTCGTTACTGTCGGATAAGGTGTGTGTGTGTGTGTGTGATGGTCTATCACTCGTTACTGTCGGATAAGGTGTCTGTGTGTGTGATGGTCTATCACTCGTTACTGTCGGATAACGTGTCTCTGTGTGTGTGATGGTCTATCACTCGTTACTGTCGGATAAGGTGTCTGTGTGTGTGTGTGACGGTCTATCACTCGTTACTGTCGGATAAGGTGTCTGTGTGTGTGTGACGGTCTATCACTCGTTACTGTCCGATAAGGTGTCTCTGTGTGTGTGACGGTCTATCACTCGTTACTGTCGGATAAGGTGTCTGTGTGTGTGATGGTCTATCACTCGTTACTGTCGGATAAGGTGTCTGTGTGTGTGTGTGTGACGGTCTATCACTCGTTACTGTCGGATAAGGTGTGTGTGTGTGTGTGTGATGGTCTATCACTCGTTACTGTCGGATAAGGTGTCTGTGTGTGTGATGGTCTATCACTCGTTACTGTCGGATAACGTGTCTCTGTGTGTGTGATGGTCTATCACTCGTTACTGTCGGATAAGGTGTCTGTGTGTGTGATGGTCTATCACTCGTTACTGTCGGATAACGTGTCTCTGTGTGTGTGATGGTCTATCTCTCGTTACTGTCGGATAAGGTGTCTCTGTGTGTGATGGTTTATCACTTGTTACTGTCGGATAAGGTGTCTCTGTGTGTGTGATGGTCTATCACTCGTTACTGTCGGATAAGGTGTCTGTGTGTGTGTGACGGTCTATCACTCGTTACTGTCGGATAAGGTGTCTGTGTGTGTGTAACGGTCTATCACTCGTTACTGTCGGATAAGGTGTCTGTGTGTGTGTGACGGTCTATCACTCGTTACTGTCGGATAAGGTGTCTGTGTGTGTGTAACGGTCTATCACTCGTTACTGTCGGATAAGGTGTCTGTGTGTGTGTGTGTGATGGTCTATCACTCGTTACTGTCGGATAAGGTGTCTGTGTGTGTGTGACGGTCTATCACTCGTTACTGTCGGATAAGGTGTCTGTGTGTGTGATGGTCTATCACTCGTTACTGTCGGATAAGGTGTGTCTGTGTGTGTGATGGTCTATCACTCGTTACTGTCGGATAAGGTGTCTGTGTGTGTGATGGTCTATCTCTCGTTACTGTCGGATAAGGTGTCTCTGTGTGTTATGGTTTATCACTTGTTACTGTCGGATAAGGTGTCTCTGTGTGTGTGATGGTCTATCACTCGTTACTGTCGGATAAGGTGTCTGTGTGTGTGTGACGGTCTATCACTCGTTACTGTCGGATAAGGTGTCTGTGTGTGTGATGGTCTATCACTCGTTACTGTCGGATAAGGTGTGTGTGTCTGTGTGATGGTCTATCACTCGTTACTGTCGGATAATGTGTCTGTGTGTGTGTGTGTGACGGTCTATCACTCGTTACTGTCGGATAAGGTGTCTGTGTGTGTGTGTGTGACGGTCTATCACTCGTTACTGTCGGATAAGGTGTGTGTGTGTGTGACGGTCTATCACTCGTTACTGTCGGATAAGGTGTGTCTGTGTGAGTGTGATGGTCTATCACTCGTTACTGTCGGATAAGTTGTCTGTGTGTGTGTGATGGTCTATCACTCGTTACTGTCGGATAAGGTGTCTCTGTGTGTGTGTGACGGTCTATCACTCGTTACTGTCCGATAAGGTGTCTGTGTGTGTGTGACGGTCTATCACTCGTTACTGTCGGATAAGGTGTCTCTGTGTGTGATGGTTTATCACTTGTTACTGTCGGATAAGGTGTCTGTGTGTGTGATGGTCTATCACTCGTTACTGTCGGATAAGGTGTCTCTGTGTGTGATGGTCTATCACTCGTTACTGTCGGATAAGGTGTCTGTGTGTGTGTGACGGTCTATCACTCGTTACTGTCGGATAAGGTGTCTGTGTGTGTGTAACGGTCTATCACTCGTTACTGTCGGATAAGGTGTCTGTGTGTGTGTGACGGTCTATCACTCGTTACTGTCGGATAAGGTGTCTGTGTGTGTGTAACGGTCTATCACTCGTTACTGTCGGATAAGGTGTCTGTGTGTGTGTGTGTGATGGTCTATCACTCGTTACTGTCGGATAAGGTGTCTGTGTGTGTGTGACGGTCTATCACTCGTTACTGTCGGATAAGGTGTCTGTGTGTGTGATGGTCTATCACTCGTTACTGTCGGATAAGGTGTGTCTGTGTGTGTGATGGTCTATCTCTCGTTACTGTCGGATAAGGTGTCTCTGTGTGTTATGGTTTATCACTTGTTACTGTCGGATAAGGTGTCTCTGTGTGTGTGATGGTCTATCACTCGTTACTGTCGGATAAGGTGTCTGTGTGTGTGTGACGGTCTATCACTCGTTACTGT
This sequence comes from Hypanus sabinus, assembly GCF_030144855.1. NCBI lineage: Eukaryota > Metazoa > Chordata > Chondrichthyes > Myliobatiformes > Dasyatidae > Hypanus > Hypanus sabinus. The sequence continues at coordinate 4,118,472 of NC_082707.1, forward strand.
CGGATAAGGTGTCTGTGTGTGTGTGACGGTCTATCACTCGTTACTGTCAGATAAGGTGTCTGTGTGTGTGATGGTCTATCACTCGTTACTGTCGGATAAGGTGTCTGTGTGTGTGATGGTCTATCACTCGTTACTGTCGGATAAGGTGTGTGTGTGTGTGTGATGGTCTATCACTCGTTACTGTCGGATAATGTGTCTGTGTGTGTGTGTGTGACGGTCTATCACTCGTTACTGTCGGATAAGGTGTCTGTGTGTGTGTGTGTGACGGTCTATCACTCGTTACTGTCGGATAAGGTGTGTGTGTGTGTGACGGTCTATCACTCGTTACTGTCGGATAAGGTGTGTCTGTGTGAGTGTGATGGTCTATCACTCGTTACTGTCGGATAAGGTGTCTGTGTGTGTGTGATGGTCTATCACTCGTTACTGTCGGATAAGGTGTCTCTGTGTGTGTGTGACGGTCTATCACTCGTTACTGTCCGATAAGGTGTCTGTGTGTGTGTGACGGTCTATCACTCGTTACTGTCGGATAAGGTGTCTCTGTGTGTGATGGTTTATCACTTGTTACTGTCGGATAAGGTGTCTGTGTGTGTGATGGTCTATCACTCGTTACTGTCGGATAAGGTGTCTCTGTGTGTGATGGTTTATCACTTGTTACTGTCGGATAAGGTGTCTGTGTGTGTGTGACGGTCTATCACTCGTTACTGTCGGATAAGGTGTGTGTGTGTGTGTGTGATGGTCTATCACTCGTTACTGTCGGATAAGGTGTCTGTGTGTGTGATGGTCTATCACTCGTTACTGTCGGATAAGGTGTCTGTGTGTGTGTGATGGTCTATCACTCGTTACTGTCGGATAAGGTGTCTGTGTGTGTGTAACGGTCTATCACTCGTTACTGTCGGATAAGGTGTCTGTGTGTGTGTGATGGTCTATCACTCGTTACTGTCGGATAAGGTGTCTGTGTGTGTGATGGTCTATCACTCGTTACTGTCGGATAAGGTGTCTCTGTGTGTGATGGTTTATCACTTGTTACTGTCGGATAAGGTGTCTGTGTGTGTGTGACGGTCTATCACTCGTTACTGTCGGATAAGGTGTGTGTGTGTGTGTGACGGTCTATCACTCGTTACTGTCGGATAAGGTGTCTGTGTGTGTGTGTGACGGTCTATCACTCGTTACTGTCGGATAAGGTGTCTGTGTGTGTGTGACGGTCTATCACTCGTTACTGTCCGATAAGGTGTCTCTGTGTGTGTGACGGTCTATCACTCGTTACTGTCGGATAAGGTGTCTGTGTGTGTGATGGTCTATCACTCGTTACTGTCGGATAAGGTGTCTGTGTGTGTGTGTGTGACGGTCTATCACTCGTTACTGTCGGATAAGGTGTGTGTGTGTGTGTGTGATGGTCTATCACTCGTTACTGTCGGATAAGGTGTCTGTGTGTGTGATGGTCTATCACTCGTTACTGTCGGATAACGTGTCTGTGTGTGTGATGGTCTATCACTCGTTACTGACGGATAATGTGTCTCTGTGTGTGTGATGGTCTATCTCTCGTTACTGTCGGATAAGGTGTCTCTGTGTGTGATGGTTTATCACTTGTTACTGTCGGATAAGGTGTCTCTGTGTGTGTGATGGTCTATCACTCGTTACTGTCGGATAAGGTGTCTGTGTGTGTGTGACGGTCTATCACTCGTTACTGTCGGATAAGGTGTCTGTGTGTGTGTAACGGTCTATCACTCGTTACTGTCGGATAAGGTGTCTGTGTGTGTGTGACGGTCTATCACTCGTTACTGTCGGATAAGGTGTCTGTGTGTGTGTAACGGTCTATCACTCGTTACTGTCGGATAAGGTGTCTGTGTGTGTGTGTGTGATGGTCTATCACTCGTTACTGTCGGATAAGGTGTCTGTGTGTGTGTGACGGTCTATCACTTGTTACTGTCGGATAAGGTGTCTGTGTGTGTGATGGTCTATCACTCGTTACAGTCGGATAAGGTGTGTCTGTGTGTGTGATGGTCTATCTCTCGTTACTGTCGGATAAGGTGTCTCTGTGTGTTATGGTTTATCACTTGTTACTGTCTGATAAGGTGTCTCTGTGTGTGTGATGGTCTATCACTCGTTACTGTCGGATAAGGTGTCTGTGTGTGTGTGACGGTCTATCACTCGTTACTGTCGGATAAGGTGTCTGTGTGTGTGTAACGGTCTATCACTCGTTACTGTCGGATAAGTTGTCTGTGTGTGTGTAACGGTCTATCACTCGTTACTGTCGGATAAGGTGTCTGTGTGTGTGTGATGGTCTATCACTCGTTACTGTCGGATAAGGTGTCTCTGTGTGTGTGACGGTCTATCACTCGTTACTGTCGGATAAGGTGTCTGTGTGTGTGTGACGGTCTATCACTCGTTACTGTCGGATAAGGTGTCTGTGTGTGTGTAACGGTCTATCACTCGTTACTGTCGGATAAGTTGTCTGTGTGTGTGTAACGGTCTATCACTCGTTACTGTCGGATAAGGTGTCTGTGTGTGTGTGATGGTCTATCACTCGTTACTGTCGGATAAGGTGTCTCTGTGTGTGTGACGGTCTATCACTCGTTACTGTCGGATAAGGTGTCTGTGTGTGTGTGATGGTCTATCACTCGTTACTGTCGGATAAGGTGTCTCTGTGTGTGTGACGGTCTATCACTCGTTACTGTCGGATAAGGTGTCTGTGTGTGATGGTCTATCACTCGTTACTGTCGGATAAGGTGTCTGTGTGTGTGTGTGATGGTCTATCACTCGTTACTGTCGGATAAGGTGTCTGTGTGTGTGTAACGGTCTATCACTCGTTACTGTCGGATAAGGTGTCTCTGTGTGTGTGTGATGGTCTATCACTCGTTATTGTCGGATAAGGTGTCTGTGTGTGTGTAACGGTCTATCACTCGTTACTGTCGGATAAGGTGTCTGTGTGTGTGTGTGTGATGGTCTATCACTCGTTACTGTCGGATAAGGTGTGTGTGTGTGTGTGTGTGACGGTCTATCACTCGTTACTGTCGGATAAGGTGTGTGTGTGTGTGTGTGTGACGGTCTATCACTCGTTACTGTCGGATAAGGTGTGTGTGTGTGTGTGTGACGGTCTATCACTCGTTACTGTCGGATAAGGTGTCTGTGTGTGATGGTCTATCACTCGTTACTGTCGGATAAGGTGTCTCTGTGTGTGTGTGATGGTCTATCACTCGTTATTGTCGGATAAGGTGTCTGTGTGTGTGTAACGGTCTATCACTCGTTACTGTCGGATAAGGTGTCTGTGTGTGTGTGTGTGATGGTCTATCACTCGTTACTGTCGGATAAGGTGTGTGTGTGTGTGTGTGTGACGGTCTATCACTCGTTATTGTCGGATAAGGTGTCTGTGTGTGTGTGATGGTCTATCACTCGTTACTGTCGGATAAGGTGTCTGTGTGTGTGTGTGTGATGGTCTATCACTCGTTACTGTCGGATAAGGTGTGTGTGTGTGTGTGTTTGACGGTCTATCACTCGTTACTGTCGGATAAGGTGTCTGTGTGTGTGTGTGATGGTCTATCACTCGTTACTGTCGGATAAGGTGTCTGTGTGTGTGTGACGGTCTATCACTCGTTACTGTCGGATAAGGTGTGTGTGTGTGTGTGATGGTCTATCACTCGTTACTGTCGGATAAGGTGTGTGTGTGTGTGTGACGGTCTATCACTCGTTACTGTCGGATAAGGTGTCTGTGTGTGTGTGTGACGGTCTATCACTCGTTACTGTCGGATAAGGTGTCTGTGTGTGTGTGACGGTCTATCACTCGTTACTGTCCGATAAGGTGTCTCTGTGTGTGTGACGGTCTATCACTCGTTACTGTCGGATAAGGTGTCTGTGTGTGTGATGGTCTATCACTCGTTACTGTCGGATAAGGTGTCTGTGTGTGTGTGTGTGACGGTCTATCACTCGTTACTGTCGGATAAGGTGTGTGTGTGTGTGTGTGATGGTCTATCACTCGTTACTGTCGGATAAGGTGTCTGTGTGTGTGATGGTCTATCACTCGTTACTGTCGGATAACGTGTCTGTGTGTGTGATGGTCTATCACTCGTTACTGACGGATAATGTGTCTCTGTGTGTGTGATGGTCTATCTCTCGTTACTGTCGGATAAGGTGTCTCTGTGTGTGATGGTTTATCACTTGTTACTGTCGGATAAGGTGTCTCTGTGTGTGTGATGGTCTATCACTCGTTACTGTCGGATAAGGTGTCTGTGTGTGTGTGACGGTCTATCACTCGTTACTGTCGGATAAGGTGTGTGTGTGTGTGTGATGGTCTATCACTCGTTACTGTCGGATAAGGTGTCTGTGTGTGTGTGACGGTCTATCACTCGTTACTGTCGGATAAGGTGTCTGTGTGTGTGATGGTCTATCACTCGTTACTGTCGGATAAGGTGTGTCTGTGTGTTTGATGGTCTATCTCTCGTTACTGTCGGATAAGGTGTCTCTGTGTGTGATGGTTTATCACTTGTTACTGTCGGATAAGGTGTCTCTGTGTGTGTGATGGTCTATCACTCGTTACTGTCGGATAAGGTGTCTGTGTGTGTGTGACGGTCTATCACTCGTTACTGTCGGATAAGGTGTCTGTGTGTGTGTAACGGTCTATCACTAGTTACTGTCGGATAAGTTGTCTGTGTGTGTGTAACGGTCTATCACTCGTTACTGTCGGATAAGGTGTCTGTGTGTGTGTGATGGTCTATCACTCGTTACTGTCGGATAAGGTGTCTCTGTGTGTGCGACGGTCTATCACTCGTTACTGTCGGATAAGGTGTCTGTGTGTGTGTGATGGTTTATCACTCGTTACTGTCGGATAAGGTGTCTGTGTGTGTGTGACGGTCTATCACTCGTTACTGTCGGATAAGGTGTCTGTGTGTGTGTAACGGTCTATCACTCGTTACTGTCGGATAAGGTGTCTGTGTGTGTGTGTGTGATGGTCTATCACTCGTTACTGTCGGATAAGGTGTCTGTGTGTGTGTGACGGTCTATCACTTGTTACTGTCGGATAAGGTGTCTGTGTGTGTGATGGTCTATCACTCGTTACAGTCGGATAAGGTGTGTCTGTGTGTGTGATGGTCTATCTCTCGTTACTGTCGGATAAGGTGTCTCTGTGTGTTATGGTTTATCACTTGTTACTGTCTGATAAGGTGTCTCTGTGTGTGTGATGGTCTATCACTCGTTACTGTCGGATAAGGTGTCTGTGTGTGTGTGACGGTCTATCACTCGTTACTGTCGGATAAGGTGTCTGTGTGTGTGTAACGGTCTATCACTCGTTACTGTCGGATAAGTTGTCTGTGTGTGTGTAACGGTCTATCACTCGTTACTGTCGGATAAGGTGTCTGTGTGTGTGTGATGGTCTATCACTCGTTACTGTCGGATAAGGTGTCTCTGTGTGTGTGACGGTCTATCACTCGTTACTGTCGGATAAGGTGTCTGTGTGTGTGTGACGGTCTATCACTCGTTACTGTCGGATAAGGTGTCTGTGTGTGTGTAACGGTCTATCACTCGTTACTGTCGGATAAGTTGTCTGTGTGTGTGTAACGGTCTATCACTCGTTACTGTCGGATAAGGTGTCTGTGTGTGTGTGATGGTCTATCACTCGTTACTGTCGGATAAGGTGTCTCTGTGTGTGTGACGGTCTATCACTCGTTACTGTCGGATAAGGTGTCTGTGTGTGTGTGATGGTCTATCACTCGTTACTGTCGGATAAGGTGTCTCTGTGTGTGTGACGGTCTATCACTCGTTACTGTCGGATAAGGTGTCTGTGTGTGATGGTCTATCACTCGTTACTGTCGGATAAGGTGTCTGTGTGTGTGTGTGATGGTCTATCACTCGTTACTGTCGGATAAGGTGTCTGTGTGTGTGTAACGGTCTATCACTCGTTACTGTCGGATAAGGTGTCTCTGTGTGTGTGTGATGGTCTATCACTCGTTATTGTCGGATAAGGTGTCTGTGTGTGTGTAACGGTCTATCACTCGTTACTGTCGGATAAGGTGTCTGTGTGTGTGTGTGTGATGGTCTATCACTCGTTACTGTCGGATAAGGTGTGTGTGTGTGTGTGTGTGACGGTCTATCACTCGTTACTGTCGGATAAGGTGTGTGTGTGTGTGTGTGACGGTCTATCACTCGTTACTGTCGGATAAGGTGTCTGTGTGTGATGGTCTATCACTCGTTACTGTCGGATAAGGTGTCTCTGTGTGTGTGTGATGGTCTATCACTCGTTATTGTCGGATAAGGTGTCTGTGTGTGTGTAACGGTCTATCACTCGTTACTGTCGGATAAGGTGTCTGTGTGTGTGTGTGTGATGGTCTATCACTCGTTACTGTCGGATAAGGTGTGTGTGTGTGTGTGTGTGACGGTCTATCACTCGTTATTGTCGGATAAGGTGTCTGTGTGTGTGTGATGGTCTATCACTCGTTACTGTCGGATAAGGTGTCTGTGTGTGTGTGTGTGATGGTCTATCACTCGTTACTGTCGGATAAGGTGTGTGTGTGTGTGTGTTTGACGGTCTATCACTCGTTACTGTCGGATAAGGTGTCTGTGTGTGTGTGTGATGGTCTATCACTCGTTACTGTCGGATAAGGTGTCTGTGTGTGTGTGACGGTCTATCACTCGTTACTGTCGGATAAGGTGTGTGTGTGTGTGTGATGGTCTATCACTCGTTACTGTCGGATAAGGTGTGTGTGTGTGTGTGACGGTCTATCACTCGTTACTGTCGGATAAGGTGTCTGTGTGTGTGTGTGACGGTCTATCACTCGTTACTGTCGGATAAGGTGTCTGTGTGTGTGTGACGGTCTATCACTCGTTACTGTCCGATAAGGTGTCTCTGTGTGTGTGACGGTCTATCACTCGTTACTGTCGAATAAGGTGTCTGTGTGTGTGATGGTCTATCACTCGTTACTGTCGGATAAGGTGTCTGTGTGTGTGTGTGTGACGGTCTATCACTCGTTACTGTCGGATAAGGTGTGTGTGTGTGTGTGTGATGGTCTATCACTCGTTACTGTCGGATAAGGTGTCTGTGTGTGTGATGGTCTATCACTCGTTACTGTCGGATAACGTGTCTGTGTGTGTGATGGTCTATCACTCGTTACTGACGGATAATGTGTCTCTGTGTGTGTGATGGTCTATCTCTCGTTACTGTCGGATAAGGTGTCTCTGTGTGTGATGGTTTATCACTTGTTACTGTCGGATAAGGTGTCTCTGTGTGTGTGATGGTCTATCACTCGTTACTGTCGGATAAGGTGTCTGTGTGTGTGTGACGGTCTATCACTCGTTACTGTCGGATAAGGTGTGTGTGTGTGTGTGATGGTCTATCACTCGTTACTGTCGGATAAGGTGTCTGTGTGTGTGTGACGGTCTATCACTCGTTACTGTCGGATAAGGTGTCTGTGTGTGTGATGGTCTATCACTCGTTACTGTCGGATAAGGTGTGTCTGTGTGTTTGATGGTCTATCTCTCGTTACTGTCGGATAAGGTGTCTCTGTGTGTGATGGTTTATCACTTGTTACTGTCGGATAAGGTGTCTCTGTGTGTGTGATGGTCTATCACTCGTTACTGTCGGATAAGGTGTCTGTGTGTGTGTGACGGTCTATCACTCGTTACTGTCGGATAAGGTGTCTGTGTGTGTGTAACGGTCTATCACTAGTTACTGTCGGATAAGTTGTCTGTGTGTGTGTAACGGTCTATCACTCGTTACTGTCGGATAAGGTGTCTGTGTGTGTGTGATGGTCTATCACTCGTTACTGTCGGATAAGGTGTCTCTGTGTGTGCGACGGTCTATCACTCGTTACTGTCGGATAAGGTGTCTGTGTGTGTGTGATGGTTTATCACTCGTTACTGTCGGATAAGGTGTCTCTGTGTGTGTGACGGTCTATCACTCGTTACTGTCGGATAAGGTGTCTGTGTGTGATGGTCTATCACTCGTTACTGTCGGATAAGGTGTCTGTGTGTGTGTGTGATGGTCTATCACTCGTTACTGTCGGATAAGGTGTCTGTGTGTGTGTAACGGTCTATCACTCGTTACTGTCGGATAAGGTGTCTGTGTGTGTGATGGTCTATCACTCGTTACTGTCGGATAAGGTGTCTGTGTGTGATGGTCTATCACTCGTTACTGTCGGATAAGGTGTCTCTGTGTGTGTGTGATGGTCTATCACTCGTTATTGTCGGATAAGGTGTCTGTGTGTGTGTAACGGTCTATCACTCGTTACTGTCGGATAAGGTGTCTGTGTGTGTGTGTGTGATGGTCTATCACTCGTTACTGTCGGATAAGGTGTGTGTGTGTGTGTGTGTGACGGTCTATCACTCGTTACTGTCGGATAAGGTGTGTGTGTGTGTGTGTGTGACGGTCTATCACTCGTTATTGTCGGATAAGGTGTCTGTGTGTGTGTAACGGTCTATCACTCGTTACTGTCGGATAAGGTGTCTGTGTGTGATGGTCTATCACTCGTTACTGTCGGATAAGGTGTCTCTGTGTGTGTGTGATGGTCTATCACTCGTTATTGTCGGATAAGTTGTCTGTGTGTGTGTAACGGTCTATCACTCGTTACTGTCGGATAAGGTGTCTGTGTGTGTGTGTGTGATGGTCTATCACTCGTTACTGTCGGATAAGGTGTGTGTGTGTGTGTGTGACGGTCTATCACTCGTTACTGTCGGATAAGGTGTGTGTGTGTGTGTGTGTGACGGTCTATCACTCGTTACTGTCGGATAAGGTGTCTGTGTGTGTGTGATGGTCTATCACTCGTTACTGTCGGATAAGGTGTGTGTGTGTGTGTGATGGTCTATCACTCGTTACTGTCGGATAAGGTGTCTGTGTGTGTGTGTGATGGTCTATCACTCGTTACTGTCGGATAAGGTGTCTGTGTGTGTGATGGTCTATCACTCGTTACTGTCGGATAAGGTGTGTGTGTGTGTGTGATGGTCTATCACTCGTTACTGTCGGATAAGGTGTCTGTGTGTGTGTGTGTGACGGTCTTTCACTCGTTACTGTCGGATAAGGTGTCTGTGTGTGTGTGTGTGACGGTCTATCACTCGTTACTGTCGGATAAGGTGTGTGTGTGTGTGACGGTCTATCACTCGTTACTGTCGGATAAGGTGTGTCTGTGTGTGTGTGTGTGACGGTCTATCACTCGTTACTGTCGGATAAGGTGTGTGTGTGTGTGACGGTCTATCACTCGTTACTGTCGGATAAGGTGTGTCTGTGTGTGTGATGGTCTATCACTCGTTACTGTCGGATAAGGTGTCTCTGTGTGTGTGTGACGGTCTATCACTCGTTACTGTCGGATAAGGTGTGTGTGTGTGTGACGGTCTATCACTCGTTACTGTCGGATAAGGTGTCTGTGTGTGTGTGATGGTCTATCACTCGTTACTGTCGGATAAGGTGTGTGTGTGTGTGTGATGGTCTATCACTCGTTACTGTCGGATAAGGTGTCTGTGTGTGTGTGATGGTCTATCTCTCGTTACTGTCGGATAAGGTGTGTCTGTGTGTGTGATGGTCTATCACTCGTTACTGTCGGATAAGGTGTGTCTGTGTGAGTGTGATGGTCTATCACTCGTTACTGTCGGATAAGGTGTCTCTGTGTGTGTGTGACGGTCTATCACTCGTTACTGTCGGATAAGGTGTGTCTGTGTGTGTGATGGTCTATCACTCGTTACTGTCGGATAAGGTGTGTGTGTGTGTGTGATGGTCTATCACTCGTTACTGTCGGATAAGGTGTCTGTGTGTGTGATGGTCTATCACTCGTTACTGTCGGATAAGGTGTCTGTGTGTGTGTGTGTGACGGTCTATCACTCGTTACTGTCGGATAAGGTGTCTGTGTGTGTGATGTTCTATCACTCGTTACTGTCGGATAAGGTGTGTGTGTGTGTGTGTGATGGTCTATCACTCGTTACTGTCGGATAAGGTGTCTCTGTGTGTGTGATGGTCTATCACTCGTTACTGTCGGATAAGGTGTGTGTGTGTGTGTGTGATGGTCTATCACTCGTTACTGTCGGATAAGGTGTCTGTGTGTGTGTAACGGTCTATCACTCGTTACTGTCGGATAAGGTGTCTGTGTGTGTGTGATGGTCTATCACTCGTTACTGTCGGATAAGGTGTCTCTGTGTGTGTGTGATGGTCTATCACTCGTTACTGTCAGATAAGGTGTCTCTGTGTGTGTGATGGTCTATCTCTCGTTACTGTCGGATAAGGTGTCTGTGTGTGTGTGATGGTTTATCACTCGTTACTGTCAGTTAAGGTGTCTGTGTGTGTGTGTGATGGTCTATCACTCGTTACTGTCGGATAAGGTGTCTCTGTGTGTGATGGTCTATCACTCGTTACTGTCGGATAAGGTGTCTGTGTGTGTGTGTGACGGTCTATCACTCGTTACTGTCGGATAAGGTGTCTCTGTGTGTGATGGTTTATCACTCGTTACTGTCGGATAAGGTGTCTGTGTGTGTGTGATGGTCTATCACTCGTTACTGTCGGATAAGGTGTCTGTGTGTGTGTGATGGTCTATCACTCGTTACTGTCGGATAAGGTGTCTGTGTGTGTGATGGTCTATCACTCGTTACTGTCGGATAAGGTGTCTCTGTGTGTGATGGTTTATCACTCGTTACTGTCGGATAAGGTGTCTGTGTGTGTGTAACGGTCTATCACTCGTTACTGTCGGATAAGGTTTCTCTGTGTGTGTGTGACGGTCTATCACTCGTTACTGTCGGATAAGGTGTCTGTGTGTGTGATGGTCTATCACTCGTTACTGTCGGATAAGGTTTCTCTGTGTGTGTGTGACGGTCTATCACTCGTTACTGTCGGATAAGGTGTCTCTGTGTGTGTGTGTGTGACGGTCTATCACTCGTTACTGTCGGATAAGGTGTCTCTGTGTGTGTGACGGTCTATCACTCGTTACTGTCGGATAAGGTTTCTCTGTGTGTGTGATGGTCTATCACTCGTTACTGTCGGATAAGGTGTCTCTGTGTGTGTGATGGTCTATCACTCGTTACTGTCGGATAAGGTTTCTCTGTGTGTGTGTGACGGTCTATCACTCGTTACTGTCGGATAAGGTGTCTCTGTGTGTGTGATGGTCTATCACTCGTTACTGTCGGATAAGGTGTCTGTGTGTGTGACGGTCTATCACTCGTTACTGTCGGATAAGTGTCTGTGTGTGTGTGTGACGGTCTATCACTCGTCTCTGTCGGATAAGGTGTCTGTGTGTGTGTGTGATATTCTATCACTCGTTACTGTCCGATAAGGTGTCTGTGTGTGTGTGATGGTCTATCACTCGTTACTGTCGGATAAGGTGTGTGTGTGTGTGTGACGGTCTATCACTCGTTACTGTCGGATAAGGTGTCTGTGTGTGTGTGTGATGGTCTATCACTCGTTACTGTCGGATAAGGTGTCTGTGTGTGTGTGATGGTCTATCACTCGTTACTGTAGAATAAGGTGTCTGTGTGTGTGTGATGGTCTATCACTCGTTACTGTCGGATAAGGTGTGTGTGTGTGTGTGTGATGGTCTATCACTCGTTACTGTAGAATAAGGTGTCTGTGTGTGTGTGACGGTCTATCACTCGTTACTGTCGGATAAGGTGTCGGTGTGTGTGATGGTCTATCACTCGTTACTTTCGGATAAGGTGTGTGTGTGTGTGCGATGGTCTATCACTCGTTACTGTCGGATAAGGTGTCTGTGTGTGTGTGATGGTCTATCACTCGTTACTGTCGGATAAGGTCTCTGTGTGTGTGTGACGGTCTATCACTCGTTACTGTCGGATAAGGTCTCTGTGTGTGTGTGACGGTCTATCACTCGTTACTGTTGGATAAGGTGTCTGTGTGTGTGTGATGGTCTATCACTCGTTACTGTCGGATAAGGTGTCTGTGTGTGTGTGACGGTCTATCACTCGTTACTGTCGGATAAGGTGTCTGTGTGTGTGATGGTCTATCACTCGTTACTGTCGGATAAGGTGTCTGTGTGTGTGATGGTCTATCACTCGTTACTGTCGGATAAGGTGTCTGTGTGTGTGTGATGGTCTATCACTCGTTACTGTCGGATAAGGTGTCTGTGTGTGTGTGTGATGGTCTATCACTCGTTACTGTCGGATAAGGTGTCTGTGTGTGTGTGATGGTCTATCACTCGTTACTGTCGGATAGGGTGTCTGTGTTTGTGTGATGGTCTATCACTCGTTACTGTCGGATAAGGTGTCTGTGTGTGTGATGGTCTATCACTCGTTACTGTCCGATAAGGTGTCTCTGTGTGTGTGATGGTCTATCACTCGTTACTGTAGAATAAGGTGTCTGTGTGTGTGTGATGGTCTATCACTCGTTACTGTCGGATAAGGTGTGTGTGTGTGTGTGATGGTCTATCACTCGTTACTGTAGAATAAGGTGTCTGTGTGTGTGTGACGGTCTATCACTCGTTACTGTCGGATAAGGTGTCTGTGTGTGTGTGATGGTCTATCACTCGTTACTGTCGGATAAGGTGTGTGTGTGTGTGTGTGATGGTCTATCACTCGTTACTGTCGGATAAGGTGTCTGTGTGTGTGTGATGGTCTATCACTCGTTACTGTCGGATAAGGTGTCTGTGTGTGTGTGATGGTCTATCACTCGTTACTGTCGGATAAGGTGTCTCTGTGTGTGTGATGGTCTATCACTCGTTACTGTCGGATAAGGTGTCTGTGTGTGTGTGACGGTCTATCACTCATTACTGTCGGATAAGGTGTACGTGTGTGTGTGTAATGGTCTATCACTCGTTACTGTCGGATAAGGTGTCTGTGTGTGTGTGTGATATTCTATCACTCGTTACTGCCCGATAAGGTGTCTGTGTGTGTGTGATGGTCTATCACTCGTTACTGTCGGATAAGGTGTGTGTGTGTGTGTGACGGTCTATCACTCGTTACTGTCGGATAAGGTGTCTGTGTGTGTGTGTGATGGTCTATCACTCGTTACTGTCGGATAAGGTGTCTCTGTGTGTGTGATGGTCTATCACTCGTTACTGTCGGATAAGGTGTCTGTGTGTGTGTGATGGTCTATCACTCGTTACTGTCGGATAAGGTGTGTGTGTGTGTGTGATGGTCTATCACTCGTTACTGTCGGATATGGTGTCTGTGTGTGTGTGACGGTCTATCACTCGTTACTGTCGGATAAGGTGTACGTGTGTGTGTGTGATGGTCTATCACTCGTTACTGTCGGATAAGGTGTCTCTGTGTGTGTGATGGTCTATCACTCGTTACTGTAGAATAAGGTGTCTGTGTGTGTGTGACGGTCTATCACTCGTTACTGTCGGATAAGGTGTCTCTGTGTGTGTGTGACGGTCTATCACTCGTTACTGTCGGATAAGGTGTCTGTGTGTGTGTGATGGTCTATCACTCGTTACTGTAGAATAAGGTGTCTGTGTGTGTGTGTGATGGTCTATCACTCATTACTGTCGGATAAGGTGTCTGTGTGTGTGTGTGATGGTTTATCACTCGTTACTGTCGGATAACGTGTCTGTGTGTGACGGTCTATCACTCGTTACTGTCGGATAAGGTGTCTGTGTGTGTGTGATGGTCTATCACTCGTTACTGTCGGATAAGGTGTCTGTGTGTGTGTGACGGTCTATCACTCGTTACTGTCGGATAAGTGTCTGTGTGTGTGTGTGATGGTCTATCACTCGTTACTGTCGGATAAGTGTCTGTGTGTGTGTGTGACGGTCTATCACTCGTTACTGTCGGATAAGTGTCTGTGTGTGTGTAACGGTCTATCACTCGTTACTGTCGGATAAGGTGTGTGTGTGTGTGTGACGGTCTATCACTCGTTACTGTCGGATAAGTTGTCTGTGTGTGTGTGTGTGATGGTCTATCACTCATTACTGTTGGATAAGGTGTGTGTGTGTGTGTGATGGTCTATCACTCGTTACTGTCGGATAAGGTGTGTGTGTGTGTGTGATGGTCTATCACTCGTTACTGTCGGATAAGGTGTCTGTGTGTGTGTGACGGTCTATCACTCGTTACTGTCGGATAAGGTGTCTGTGTGTGTGTGACGGTCTATCACTCGTTACTGTCGGATAAGTTGTTTCTGTGTGTGACGGTCTATCACTCGTTACTGTCGGATAAGGTGTCTGTGTGTGTGTGACGGTCTATCACTCGTTACTATCGGATAAGGTGTCTGTGTGTGTGTGTGATGGTCTATCACTCGTTACTGTCGGATAAGGTGTCTGTGTGTGTGTGTGATGGTCTATCACTCATTACTGTCGGATAAGGTGTCTCTGTGAGTGTGATGGTCTATCACTCGTTACTGTCGGATAAGGTGACTGTGTGTGTGTGATGTTCTATCACTCGTTACTGTCGGATAAGGTGTCTGTGTGTGACGGTCTATCACTCGTTACTGTCAGATAAGGTGTCTGTGTGTGTGTGTGACGGTCTATCACTCGTTACTGTCGGATAAGGTGTCTGTGTGTGTGTGTGATGGTCTATCACTCATTACTGTCGGATAAGGTGTCTCTGTGAGTGTGATGGTCTATCACTCGTTACTGTCGGATAAGGTGACTGTGTGTGTGTGATGTTCTATCACTCGTTACTGTCGGATAAGGTGTCTGTGTGTGCCGGTCTATCACTCGTTACTGTCAGATAAGGTGTCTGTGTGTGTGTGTGATGGTCTATCACTCGTTACTGTCGGATAAGGTGTCAGTGTGTGTGTGACGGTCTATCACTCGTTACTGTCGGATAAGGTGTCTGTGTGTGTGTGTGACGGTCTATCACTCGTTACTGTCGGATAAGTGTCTGTGTGTCTGTGACGGTCTATCACTCGTTACTGTCAGATAAGGTGTCTGTGTGTGTGTGTGATGGTCTATCACTCGTTACTGTCGGATAAGGTGTCTGTGTGTGTGTGATGTTCTATCACTCGTTACTGTCGGATAAGGTGTCTCTGTGTGTGTGTGATGGTCTATCACTCGTTACTGTTGGATAAGGTGTCTCTGTGTGTGTGATGGTCTATCACTCGTTACTGTCGGATAAGGTGTCTGTGTGTGTGTGATGGTCTATCACTCGTTACTGTCGGATAAGGTGTCTCTGTGTGTGTGATGGTCTATCACTCGTTACTGTCGGATAAGGTGTCTGTGTGTGTGTGATGGTCTATCACTCGTTACTGTCGGATAAGTGTCTGTGTGTGTGTGACGGTCTATCACTCGTTACTGTCGGATAAGGTGTCTCTGTGTGTGTGATGGTTTATCACTCGTTACTGTCCGATAAGGTGTCTGTGTGTGTGTGATGGTTTATCACTCGTTACTGTCGGATAAGGTGTCTGTGTGTGTGTGATGGTCTATCACTCGTTACTGTCGGATAAGGTGTCTGTGTGTGTGTGTGTGACGGTCTATCACTCGTTACTGTCGGATAAGGTGTCTGTGTGTGTGTGTGTGTGATGGTCTATCACTCGTTACTGTCGGATAAGGTGTGTGTGTGTGTGATGGTCTATCACTCGTTACTGTCGGATAAGGTGTCTGTGTGTGTGTGTGACGGTCTATCACTCGTTACTGTCGGATAAGGTGTCTGTGTGTGTGTGATGGTCTATCACTCGTTACTGTCGGATAAGTGTCTGTGTGTGTGTGGGATGGTCTATCACTCGTTACTGTCGGATAAGGTGTCTGTGTGTGTGTGATGTTCTATCACTCGTTACTGTCGGATAAGGTGTGTGTGGGTGTGTGATGGTCTATCACTCGTTACTGTCGGATAAGGTGTCTGTGTGTGTGTGGGATGGTCTATCACTCGTTACTGTCGGATAAGGTGACTGTGTGTGTGTGATGTTCTATCACTCGTTACTGTCGGATAAGGTGTCTGTGTGTGACGGTCTATCACTCGTTACTGTCGTATAAGTGTCTGTGTGTGTGACGGTCTATCACTCGTTACTGTCAGATAAGGTGTCTGTGTGTGTGTGTGAGATGGTCTATCACTCGTTACTGTCGGATAAGGTGTGTGTGTGTGTGTGTGTGTGATTGTCTATCACTCGTTACTGTCGGATAAGGTGTCTGTGTGTGTGTGATGGTCTATCACTCGTTACTGTCGGATAAGGTGTCTGTGTGTGTGTGATGGTCTATCACTCGTTACTGTCGGATAAGGTGTGTGTGTGTGTGTGATGGTCTATCACTCGTTACTGTCGGATAAGGTGTCTGTGTGTGTGTGTGTGTGATTGTCTATCACTCGTTACTGTCGGATAAGGTGTCTCTGTGTGTGTGATGGTCTATCACTCGTTACTGTCGGATAAGGTGTCTGTGTGTGTGTGATGGTCTATCACTCGTTACTGTCGGATAAGGTGTGTGTGTGTGTGTGATGGTCTATCACTCGTTACTGTCCGATAAGGTGTCTCTGTGTGTGTGTGACGGTCTATCACTCGTTACTGTCGGATAAGGTGTCTGTGTGTGTGTGATGGTCTATCACTCGTTACTGTCTGATAAGGTGTCTCTGTGTGTGTGATGGTCTATCACTCGTTACTGTAGAATAAGGTGTCTGTGTGTGTGTGATGGTCTATCACTCGTTACTGTCGGATAAGGTGTGTGTGTGTGTGTGTGATGGTCTATCACTCGTTACTGTAGAATAAGGTGTCTGTGTGTGTGTGACGGTCTATCACTCGTTACTGTCGGATAAGGTGTCTGTGTGTGTGTGATGGTCTATCACTCGTTACTTTCGGATAAGGTGTGTGTGTGTGTGTGATGGTCTATCACTCGTTACTGTCGGATAAGGTGTCTGTGTGTGTGTGACGGTCTATCACTCGTTACTGTCGGATAAGGTCTCTGTGTGTGTGTGACGGTCTATCACTCGTTACTGTCGGATAAGGTCTCTGTGTGTGTGTGACGGTCTATCACTCGTTACTGTCGGATAAGGTGTCTGTGTGTGTGTGATGGTCTATCACTCGTTACTGTCGGATAAGGTGTCTGTGTGTGTGTGACGGTCTATCACTCGTTACTGTCGGATAAGGTGTCTGTGTGTGTGATGGTCTATCACTCGTTACTGTCGGATAAGGTGTCTGTGTGTGTGTGTGATGGTCTATCACTCGTTACTGTCGGATAAGGTGTCTGTGTGTGTGTGATGGTCTATCACTCGTTACTGTCGGATAGGGTGTCTGTGTTTGTGTGATGGTCTATCACTCGTTACTGTCGGATAAGGTGTCTGTGTGTGTGATGGTCTATCACTCGTTACTGTCTGATAAGGTGTCTCTGTGTGTGTGATGGTCTATCACTCGTTACTGTAGAATAAGGTGTCTGTGTGTGTGTGATGGTCTATCACTCGTTACTGTCGGATAAGGTGTGTGTGTGTGTGTGATGGTCTATCACTCGTTACTGTAGAATAAGGTGTCTGTGTGTGTGTGACGGTCTATCACTCGTTACTGTCGGATAAGGTGTCTGTGTGTGTGTGATGGTCTATCACTCGTTACTGTCGGATAAGGTGTGTGTGTGTGTGTGTGTGATGGTCTATCACTCGTTACTGTCGGATAAGGTGTCTGTGTGTGTGTGATGGTCTATCACTCGTTACTGTCGGATAAGGTGTCTCTGTGTGTGTGATGGTCTATCACTCGTTACTGTCGGATAAGGTGTCTCTGTGTGTGTGATGGTCTATCACTCGTTACTGTCGGATAAGGTGTCTGTGTGTGTGTGACGGTCTATCACTCATTACTGTCGGATAAGGTGTACGTGTGTGTGTGTAATGGTCTATCACTCGTTACTGTCGGATAAGGTGTCTGTGTGTGTGTGTGATATTCTATCACTCGTTACTGCCCGATAAGGTGTCTGTGTGTGTGTGATGGTCTATCACTCGTTACTGTCGGATAAGGTGTGTGTGTGTGTGTGACGGTCTATCACTCGTTACTGTCGGATAAGGTGTCTGTGTGTGTGTGTGATGGTCTATCACTCGTTACTGTCGGATAAGGTGTCTCTGTGTGTGTGATGGTCTATCACTCGTTACTGTCGGATAAGGTGTCTGTGTGTGTGATGTTCTATCACTCGTTACTGTCAGATAAGGTGTCTGTGTGTGTGTGTGACGGTCTATCACTCGTTACTGTCGGATAAGGTGTGTGTGTGTGTGTGATGGTCTATCACTCGTTACTGTCGGATAAGGTGTCTGTGTGTGTGTGACGGTCTATCACTCGTTACTGTCGGATAAGGTGTGTGTGTGTGTGTGTGATGGTCTATCACTCGTTACTGTCAGATAAGGTGTCTGTGTGTGTGATGGTCTATCACTCGTTACTGTCGGATAAGGTGTCTCTGTGTGTGTGATGGTCTATCACTCGTTACTGTAGAATAAGGTGTCTGTGTGTGTGTGACGGTCTATCACTCGTTACTGTCGGATAAGGTGTACGTGTGTGTGTGTGATGGTCTATCACTCGTTACTGTCGGATAAGGTGTGTGTGTGTGTGTGATGGTCTATCACTCGTTACTGTAGAATAAGGTGTCTGTGTGTGTGATGGACTATCACTCGTTACTGTCGGATAAGGTGTGTGTGTGTGTGATGGTCTATCACTCGTTACTGTAGAATAAGGTGTCTGTGTGTGTGATGGACTATCACTCGTTACTGTCGGATAAGGTGTCTCTGTGTGTGTGATGGTCTATCACTCGTTACTGTCGGATAAGGTGTCTCTGTGTGTGTGTGATGGTCTATCACTCGTTACTGTCGGATAAGGTGTCTGTGTGTGTGTGTGACGGTCTATCACTCGTTACTGTCGGATAAGGTGTCTGTGTGTGTGTGATGGTTTATCACTCGTTACTGTCGGATAAGGTGTCTGATTGTGTGATGGTCTATCACTCGTTACTGTAGAATAAGGTGTCTGTGTGTGTGTGTGATGGTCTATCACTCATTACTGTCGGATAAGGTGTCTGTGTGTGTGTGACGGTCTATCACTCGTTACTGTCGGATAAGGTGTGTGTGTGTGTGTGATGGTCTATCACTCGTTACTGTCGGATAAGGTGTCTGTGTGTGTGTGACGGTCTATCACTCGTTGCTGTCGGATAAGTGTCTGTGTGTGTGTGTGATGGTCTATCACTCGTTACTGTCGGATAAGTGTCTGTGTGTGTGTGTGACGGTCTATCACTCGTTACTGTCGGATAAGTTGTCTGTGTGTGTGTGTGTGATGGTCTATCACTCATTACTGTTGGATAAGGTGTGTGTGTGTGTGTGATGGTCTATCACTCGTTACTGTCGGATAAGGTGTGTGTGTGTGTGTGATGGTCTATCACTCGTTACTGTCGGATAAGGTGTCTGTGTGTGTGTGACGGTCTATCACTCGATACTGTCGGATAAGGTGTCTGTGTGTGTGTGACGGTCTATCACTCGTTACTGTCGGATAAGGTGTTTCTGTGTGTGACGGTCTATCACTCGTTACTGTCGGATAAGGTGTCTGTGTGTGTGTGACGGTCTATCACTCGTTACTGTCGGATAAGGTGTCTGTGTGTGTGTGTGATGGTCTATCACTCGTTACTGTCGGATAAGGTGTCTGTGTGTGTGTGTGATGGTCTATCACTCATTACTGTCGGATAAGGTGTCTCTGTGAGTGTGATGGTCTATCACTCGTTACTGTCGGATAAGGTGACTGTGTGTGTGTGATGTTCTATCACTCGTTACTGTCGGATAAGGTGTCTGTGTGTGACGGTCTATCACTCGTTACTGTCAGATAAGGTGTCTGTGTGTGTGTGTGACGGTCTATCACTCGTTACTGTCGGATAAGGTGTCTGTGTGTGTGTGTGATGGTCTATCACTCATTACTGTCGGATAAGGTGTCTCTGTGAGTGTGATGGTCTATCACTCGTTACTGTCGGATAAGGTGACTGTGTGTGTGTGATGTTCTTTCACTCGTTACTGTCGGATAAGGTGTCTGTGTGTGCCGGTCTATCACTCGTTACTGTCAGATAAGGTGTCTGTGTGTGTGTGTGATGGTCTATCACTCGTTACTGTCGGATAAGGTGTCTGTGTGTGTGTGACGGTCTATCACTCGTTACTGTCGGATAAGGTGTCTGTGTGTGTGTGTGACGGTCTATCACTCGTTACTGTCGGATAAGTGTCTGTGTGTGTGTGACGGTCTATCACTCGTTACTGTCAGATAAGGTGTCTGTGTGTGTGTGTGATGGTCTATCACTCGTTACTGTCGGATAAGGTGTCTGTGTGTGTGTGATGGTCTATCACTCGTTACTGTCGGATAAGGTGTCTCTGTGTGTGTGTGTGTGTGATGGTCTATCACTCGTTACTGTCGGATAAGGTGTCTCTGTGTGTGTGTGATGGTCTATCACTCGTTACTGTTGGATAAGGTGTCTCTGTGTGTGTGATGGTCTATCACTCGTTACTGTCGGATAAGGTGTCTGTGTGTGTGTGATGGTCTATCACTCGTTACTGTCGGATAAGGTGTGTGTGTGTGTGTGTGACGGTCTATCACTCGTTACTGTCGGATAAGGTGTCTCTGTGTGTGTGTGACGGTCTATCACTCGTTACTGTCGGATAAGGTGTCTCTGTGTGTGTGATGGTTTATCACTCGTTACTGTCGGATAAGGTGTCTCTGTGTGTGTGTGACGGTCTATCACTCGTTACTGTCGGATAAGGTGTCTGTGTGTGTGATGGTCTATCACTCGTTACTGTCGGATAAGGTGTCTGTGTGTGTGTGTGTGACGGTCTATCACTCGTTACTGTCGGATAAGGTGTCTGTGTGTGTGTGACGGTCTATCACTCGTTACTGTCGGATAAGGTGTGTGTGTGTGTGTGTGATGGTTTATCACTCGTTACTGTCGGATAAGGTGTCTGTGTGTGTGATGGTCTATCACTCGTTACTGTCGGATAAGGTGTCTGTGTGTGTGTGTGTGACGGTCTATCACTCGTTACTGTCGGATAAGGTGTCTGTGTGTGTGTGACGGTCTATCACTCGTTACTGTCGGATAAGGTGTGTGTGTGTGTGTGACGGTCTATCACTCGTTACTGTCGGATAAGGTGTGTGTGTGTGTGTGTGATGGTCTATCACTCGTTACTGTCGGATAAGGTGTCTGTGTGTGTGTGTGACGGTCTATCACTCGTTACTGTCGGATAAGTGTCTGTGTGTGTGTGGGATGGTCTATCACTCGTTACTGTCGGATAAGGTGTCTGTGTGTGTGTGATGTTCTATCACTCGTTACTGTCGGATAAGGTGTGTGTGGGTGTGTGATGGTCTATCACTCGTTACTGTCGGATAAGGTGTCTGTGTGTGTGTGTGACGGTCTATCACTCGTTACTGTCGGATAAGGTGTCTGTGTGTGTGTGTGACGGTCTATCACTCGTTACTGTCGGATAAGTGTCTGTGTGTGTGTGGGATGGTCTATCACTCGTTACTGTCGGATAAGGTGTCTGTGTGTGTGTGATGTTCTATCACTCGTTACTGTCGGATAAGGTGTGTGTGGGTGTGTGATGGTCTATCACTCGTTACTGTCGGATAAGGTGTCTGTGTGTGTGTGGGATGGTCTATCACTCGTTACTGTCGGATAAGGTGACTGTGTGTGTGTGATGTTCTATCACTCGTTACTGTCGGATAAGGTGTCTGTGTGTGACGGTCTATCACTCGTTACTGTCGTATAAGTGTCTGTGTGTGTGACGGTCTATCACTCGTTACTGTCAGATAAGGTGTCTGTGTGTGTGTGTGATGGTCTATCACTCGTTACTGTCGGATAAGGTGTCTGTGTGTGTGTGATGGTCTATCACTCGTTACTGTCGGATAAGGTGTGTGTGTGTGTGTGTGTGTGATTGTCTATCACTCGTTACTGTCGGATAAGGTGTGTGTGTGTGTGTGTGTGTGTGTGTGATTGTCTATCACTCGTTACTGTCGGATAAGGTGTCTGTGTGTGTGTGTGTGTGTGATTGTCTATCACTCGTTACTGTCGGATAAGGTGTCTCTGTGTGTGTGATGGTCTATCACTCGTTACTGTCGGATAAGGTGTCTGTGTGTGTGTGATGGTCTATCACTCGTTACTGTCGGATAAGGTGTGTGTGTGTGTGTGATGGTCTATCACTTGTTACTGTCGGATAAGGTGTCTGTGTGTGTGTGATGGTTTATCACTCGTTACTGTCGGATAAGGTGTCTGTGTGTGTGTGTGACGGTCTATCACTCGTTACTGTCGGATAAGGTGTGTGTGTGTGTGTGATGGTCTATCACTCGTTACTGTCGGATAAGGTGTCTGTGTGTGTGTGACGGTCTATCACTCGTTACTGTCGGATAAGGTGTGTGTGTGTGTGTGTGACGGTCTATCACTCGTTACTGTCGGATAAGGTGTCTGTGTGTGTGTGATGGTCTATCACTCGTTACTGTCGGATAAGGTGTCTGTGTGTGTGTGATGGTCTATCACTCGTTACTGTCGGATAAGGTGTCTCTGTGTGTGTGTGTGTGATGGTCTATCACTCGTTACTGTCGGATAAGGTGTCTGTGTGTGTGTGATGGTCTATCACTCGTTACTGTCGGTTAAGGTGTCTGTGTGTGTGTGATGGTCTATCACTCGTTACTGTCGGATAAGGTGTCTCTGTGTGTGTGATGGTCTATCACTCGTTACTGTCGGATAAGGTGTCTGTGTGTGTGTGATGGTCTATCACTCGTTACTGTCGGATAAGTGTCTGTGTGTGTGTGACGGTCTATCACTCGTTACTGTCGGATAAGGTGTCTCTGTGTGTGTGATGGTTTATCACTCGTTACTGTCCGATAAGGTGTCTGTGTGTGTGTGATGGTCTATCACTCGTTACTGTCGGATAAGGTGTGTGTGTGTGTGTGTGATGGTCTATCACTCGTTACTGTCGGATAAGGTGTGTCTGTGTGTGATGGTCTATCACTCGTTACTGTCGGATAAGGTGTATGTGTGTGTGTGACGGTCTATCACTCGTTACTGTCGGATAAGGTGTCTCTGTGTGTGTGTGTGACGGTCTATCACTCGTTACTGTCGGATAAGTGTCTGTGTGTGTGTGGGATGGTCTATCACTCGTTACTGTCGGATAAGGTGTCTGTGTGTGTGTGATGTTCTATCACTCGTTACTGTCGGATAAGGTGTGTGTGTGTGTGTGTGATGGTCTATCACTCGTTACTGTCGGATAAGGTGTCTGTGTGTGTGTGATGGTCTATCACTCGTTACTGTCGGATAAGGTGACTGTGTGTGTGTGATGTTCTATCACTCGTTACTGTCGGATAAGGTGTCTGTGTGTGACGGTCTATCACTCGTTACTGTCGGATAAGTGTCTGTGTGTGTGTGACGGTCTATCACTCGTTACTGTCAGATAAGGTGTCTGTGTGTGTGTGTGATGGTCTATCACTCGTTACTGTCGGATAAGGTGTCTGTGTGTGTGTGATGGTCTATCACTCGTTACTGTCGGATAAGGTGTGTGTGTGTGTGTGTGTGTGTGTGTGATTGTCTATCACTCGTTACTGTCGGATAAGGTGTGTGTGTGTGTGTGTGTGTGATTGTCTATCACTCGTTACTGTCGGATAAGGTGTCTGTGTGTGTGTGTGTGTGTGTGTGATTGTCTATCACTCGTTACTGTCGGATAAGGTGTCTCTGTGTGTGTGATGGTCTATCACTCGTTACTGTCGGATAAGGTGTCTGTGTGTGTGTGATGGTCTATCACTCGTTACTGTCGGATAAGGTGTCTGTGTGTGTGTGATGGTCTATCACTCGTTACTGTAGAATAAGGTGTCTCTGTGTGTGTGACGGTCTATCACTCGTTACTGTCGGATAAGGTGTGTGTGTCTGTGTGTGTGTGATGGTCTATCACTCGTTACTGTCGGATAAGTGTCTGTGTGTGTGTGATGGTCTATCACTCGTTACTGTCAGTTAAGGTGTCTGTGTGTGTGTGATGGTCTATCACTCGTTACTGTCGGATAAGGTGTGTGTGTGTGTGTGTGTGTGTGATGGTCTATCACTCGTTACTGTCGGATAAGGTGTCTGTGTGTGTGACGGTCTATCACTCGTTACTGTCGGATAAGGTGTCTCTGTGTGTGTGTGACGGTCTATCACTCGTTACTGTCGGTTAAGGTGTCTGTGTGTGTGTGATGGTCTATCACTCGTTACTGTCGGATAAGGTGTGTGTGTGTGTGTGTGTGTGTGTGTGATGGTCTATCACTCGTTACTGTCGGATAAGGTGTCTGTGTGTGTGACGGTCTATCACTCGTTACTGTCGGATAAGGTGTCTGTGTGTGTGTGTGATGGTCTATCACTCGTTACTGTCGGATAAGATGTCTGTGTGTGTGTGATGGTTTATCACTCGTTACTGTCAGATAAGGTGTCTGTGTGTGTGTGTGACGGTCTATCAATCGTTACTGTCGGATAAGGTGTCTGTGTGTGTGTGATGGTCTATCACTCGTTACTGTCGGATAAGGTGTCTGTGTGTGTGTGATGGTCTATCAGTCGTTACTGTCCGATAAGGTGTCTCTGTGTGTGTGTGACGGTCTATCACTCGTTACTGTCGGATAAGGTGTCTGTATGTGTGTGATGGTTTATCACTCGTTACTGTCGGATAAGGTGTCTGTGTGTGTGTGTGTGTGTGACGGTCTATCACTCGTTACTGTCGGATAAGGTGTCTGTGTGTGTGTGATGGTTTATCACTCGTTACTGTCGGATAAGGTGTCTGTGTGTGTGTGATGGTCTATCACTCGTTACTGTCGGATAAGGTGTCTGTGTGTGTGTGATGGTCTATCACTCGTTACTGTCCGCTAAGGTGTCTCTGTGTGTGTGTGACGGTCTATCACTCATTACTGTCGGATAAGGTGTCTCTGTGAGTGTGATGGTCTATCACTCGTTACTGTCGGTTAAGGTGTCTGTGTGTGTGTGATGGTTTATCACTCGTTACTGTCGGATAAGGTGTCTGTGTGTGTGTGATTGTCTATCACTCGTTACTGTCCGATAAGGTGTCTCTGTGTGTGTGTGACGGTCTATCACTCGTTACTGTCGGATAAGGTGTGTGTGTGTGTGTTTGTGTGATGGTCTATCACTCGTTACTGTCGGATAAGGTGTCTGTGTGTGTGTGATGGTCTATCACTCGTTACTGTCGGATAAGGTGTCTCTGTGTGTGTGTGACGGTCTATCACTCGTTACTGTCGGATAAGGTGTGTGTGTGTGAGTGATGGTCTATCACTCGTTACTGTCGGATAAGGTGTCTGTGTGTGTGTGTGACGGTCTATCACTCGTTACTGTCGGATAAGGTGTCTCTGTGTGTGTGTGTGACGGTCTATCACTCGTTACTGTCGGATAAGTGTCTGTGTGTGTGTGGGATGGTCTATCACTCGTTACTGTCGGATAAGGTGTCTGTGTGTGTGTGATGTTCTATCACTCGTTACTGTCGGATAAGGTGTGTGTGTGTGTGTGTGATGGTCTATCACTCGTTACTGTCGGATAAGGTGTCTGTGTGTGTGTGGGATGGTCTATCACTCGTTACTGTCGGATAAGGTGACTGTGTGTGTGTGATGTTCTATCACTCGTTACTGTCGGATAAGGTGTCTGTGTGTGACGGTCTATCACTCGTTACTGTCGGATAAGTGTCTGTGTGTGTGTGACGGTCTATCACTCGTTACTGTCAGATAAGGTGTCTGTGTGTGTGTGTGATGGTCTATCACTCGTTACTGTCGGATAAGGTGTCTGTGTGTGTGTGATGGTCTATCACTCGTTACTGTCGGATAAGGTGTGTGTGTGTGTGTGTGTGTGTGTGATTGTCTATCACTCGTTACTGTCGGATAAGGTGTGTGTGTGTGTGTGTGTGTGATTGTCTATCACTCGTTACTGTCGGATAAGGTGTCTGTGTGTGTGTGTGTGTGTGTGTGATTGTCTATCACTCGTTACTGTCGGATAAGGTGTCTCTGTGTGTGTGATGGTCTATCACTCGTTACTGTCGGATAAGGTGTCTGTGTGTGTGTGATGGTCTATCACTCGTTACTGTCGGATAAGGTGTCTGTGTGTGTGTGATGGTCTATCACTCGTTACTGTAGAATAAGGTGTCTCTGTGTGTGTGACGGTCTATCACTCGTTACTGTCGGATAAGGTGTGTGTGTCTGTGTGTGTGTGATGGTCTATCACTCGTTACTGTCGGATAAGTGTCTGTGTGTGTGTGATGGTCTATCACTCGTTACTGTCAGTTAAGGTGTCTGTGTGTGTGTGATGGTCTATCACTCGTTACTGTCGGATAAGGTGTGTGTGTGTGTGTGTGTGTGTGTGTGTGTGATGGTCTATCACTCGTTACTGTCGGATAAGGTGTCTGTGTGTGTGACGGTCTATCACTCGTTACTGTCGGATAAGGTGTCTCTGTGTGTGTGTGACGGTCTATCACTCGTTACTGTCAGTTAAGGTGTCTGTGTGTGTGTGATGGTCTATCACTCGTTACTGTCGGATAAGGTGTGTGTGTGTGTGTGTGTGTGTGATGGTCTATCACTCGTTACTGTCGGATAAGGTGTCTGTGTGTGTGACGGTCTATCACTCGTTACTGTCGGGTAAGGTGTCTGTGTGTGTGTGTGATGGTCTATCACTCGTTACTGTCGGATAAGATGTCTGTGTGTGTGTGATGGTTTATCACTCGTTACTGTCGGATAAGGTGTCTGTGTGTGTGTGTGACGGTCTATCAATCGTTACTGTCGGATAAGGTGTCTGTGTGTGTGTGATGGTCTATCACTCGTTACTGTCGGATAAGGTGTCTGTGTGTGTGTGATGGTCTATCAGTCGTTACTGTCCGATAAGGTGTCTCTGTGTGTGTGTGACGGTCTATCACTCGTTACTGTCGGATAAGGTGTCTGTATGTGTGTGATGGTTTATCACTCGTTACTGTCGGATAAGGTGTCTGTGTGTGTGTGTGTGTGTGTGACGGTCTATCACTCGTTACTGTCGGATAAGGTGTCTGTGTGTGTGTGATGGTTTATCACTCGTTACTGTCGGATAAGGTGTCTGTGTGTGTGTGATGGTCTATCACTCGTTACTGTCGGATAAGGTGTCTGTGTGTGTGTGATGGTCTATCACTCGTTACTGTCCGCTAAGGTGTCTCTGTGTGTGTGTGACGGTCTATCACTCATTACTGTCGGATAAGGTGTCTCTGTGAGTGTGATGGTCTATCACTCGTTACTGTCGGTTAAGGTGTCTGTGTGTGTGTGATGGTTTATCACTCGTTACTGTCGGATAAGGTGTCTGTGTGTGTGTGATTGTCTATCACTCGTTACTGTCCGATAAGGTGTCTCTGTGTGTGTGTGACGGTCTATCACTCGTTACTGTCGGATAAGGTGTGTGTGTGTGTGTTTGTGTGATGGTCTATCACTCGTTACTGTCGGATAAGGTGTCTGTGTGTGTGTGATGGTCTATCACTCGTTACTGTCGGATAAGGTGTCTCTGTGTGTGTGTGACGGTCTATCACTCGTTACTGTCGGATAAGGTGTGTGTGTGTGAGTGATGGTCTATCACTCGTTACTGTCGGATAAGGTGTCTGTGTGTGTGTGTGACGGTCTATCACTCGTTACTGTCGGATAAGGTGTCTCTGTGTGTGTGTGTGACGGTCTATCACTCGTTACTGTCGGATAAGTGTCTGTGTGTGTGTGGGATGGTCTATCACTCGTTACTGTCGGATAAGGTGTCTGTGTGTGTGTGATGTTCTATCACTCGTTACTGTCGGATAAGGTGTGTGTGTGTGTGTGTGATGGTCTATCACTCGTTACTGTCGGATAAGGTGTCTGTGTGTGTGTGGGATGGTCTATCACTCGTTACTGTCGGATAAGGTGACTGTGTGTGTGTGATGTTCTATCACTCGTTACTGTCGGATAAGGTGTCTGTGTGTGACGGTCTATCACTCGTTACTGTCGGATAAGTGTCTGTGTGTGTGTGACGGTCTATCACTCGTTACTGTCAGATAAGGTGTCTGTGTGTGTGTGTGATGGTCTATCACTCGTTACTGTCGGATAAGGTGTCTGTGTGTGTGTGATGGTCTATCACTCGTTACTGTCGGATAAGGTGTGTGTGTGTGTGTGTGTGTGTGTGATTGTCTATCACTCGTTACTGTCGGATAAGGTGTGTGTGTGTGTGTGTGTGTGATTGTCTATCACTCGTTACTGTCGGATAAGGTGTCTGTGTGTGTGTGTGTGTGTGTGTGATTGTCTATCACTCGTTACTGTCGGATAAGGTGTCTCTGTGTGTGTGATGGTCTATCACTCGTTACTGTCGGATAAGGTGTCTGTGTGTGTGTGATGGTCTATCACTCGTTACTGTCGGATAAGGTGTCTCTGTGTGTGTGACGGTCTATCACTCGTTACTGTCGGATAAGGTGTGTGTGTCTGTGTGTGTGTGATGGTCTATCACTCGTTACTGTCGGATAAGTGTCTGTGTGTGTGTGATGGTCTATCACTCGTTACTGTCAGTTAAGGTGTCTGTGTGTGTGTGATGGTCTATCACTCGTTACTGTCGGATAAGGTGTGTGTGTGTGTGTGTGTGTGTGATGGTCTATCACTCGTTACTGTCGGATAAGGTGTCTGTGTGTGTGACGGTCTATCACTCGTTACTGTCGGATAAGGTGTCTCTGTGTGTGTGTGACGGTCTATCACTCGTTACTGTCAGTTAAGGTGTCTGTGTGTGTGTGATGGTCTATCACTCGTTACTGTCGGATAAGGTGTGTGTGTGTGTGTGTGTGTGTGATGGTCTATCACTCGTTACTGTCGAATAAGGTGTCTGTGTGTGTGACGGTCTATCACTCGTTACTGTCGGATAAGGTGTCTGTGTGTGTGTGTGATGGTGTATCACTCGTTACTGTCGGATAAGATGTCTGTGTGTGTGTGATGGTTTATCACTCGTTACTGTCGGATAAGGTGTCTGTGTGTGTGATGGTCTATCACTCGTTACTGTCGGATAAGGTGTGTGTGTGTGTGTGTGACGGTCTATCAATCGTTACTGTCGGATAAGGTGTCTGTGTGTGTGTGATGGTCTATCACTCGTTACTGTCGGATAAGGTGTGTGTGTGTGTGTGTGACGGTCTATCACTCGTTACTGTCGGATAAGGTGTCTGTGTGTGTGTGTGTGTGTGACGGTCTATCACTCGTTACTGTCGGATAAGGTGTCTGTGTGTGTGTGTGACGGTCTATCACTCGTTACTGTCGGATAAGGTGTCTGTGTGTGTGTGTGACGGTCTATCACTCGTTACTGTCGGATAAGGTGTCTGTGTGTGTGTGACGGTCTATCACTCGTTACTGTCGGATAAGGTGTCTGTGTGTGTGTGTGTGACGGTCTATCACTCGTTACTGTCCGATAAGGTGTCTCTGTGTGTGTGTGACGGTCTATCACTCATTACTGTCGGATAAGGTGTCTCTGTGAGTGTGACGGTCTATCACTCGTTACTGTCGGTTAAGGTGTCTGTGTGTGTGTGATGGTTTATCACTCGTTACTGTCGGATAAGGTGTCTGTGTGTGTGTGATTGTCTATCACTCGTTACTGTCCGATAAGGTGTCTCTGTGTGTGTGTGACGGTCTATCACTCGTTACTGTCCGATAAGGTGTCTGTGTGTGTGTGACGGTCTATCACTCGTTACTGTCCGATAAGGTGTCTCTGTGTGTGTGTGATGGTTTATCACTCGTTACTGTCGGATAAGGTGTCTGTGTGTGTGTGACGGTCTATCACTCGTTACTGTCGGATAAGGTGTCTGTGTGTGTGTGTGACGGTCTATCACTCGTTACTGTCGGATAAGGTCTCTGTGTGTGTGTGACGGTCTATCACTCGTTACTGTCGGATAAGGTGTGTGTGTGTGTGTTTGTGTGATGGTCTATCACTCGTTACTGTCGGATAAGGTGTCTGTGTGTGTGTGATGGTCTATCACTCGTTACTGTCGGATAAGGTGTCTCTGTGTGTGTGTGACGGTCTATCACTCGTTACTGTCGGATAATGTGTCTGTGTGTGAGTGATGGTCTATCACTCGTTACTGTCGGATAAGGTGTCTCTGTGTGTGTGTGACGGTCTATCACTCGTTACTGTCGGATAAGGTGTCTGTGTGTGTGTGATGGTCTATCACTCGTTACTGTCGGATAAGGTGTCTCTGTGTGTGTGTGACGGTCTATCACTCGTTACTGTCGGATAAGGTGTCTGTGTGTGAGTGATGGTCTATCACTCGTTACTGTCGGATAAGGTGTCTCTGTGTGTGTGTGATGGTCTATCACTCGTTACTGTCGGATAAGGTGTGTGTGTGTGTGTGACGGTCTATCACTCGTTACTGTCGGATAAGGTGTCTCTGTGTGTGTGACGGTCTATCACTCGTTACTGTCGGATAAGGTGTGTGTGTGTGTGTGATGGTCTATCACTCGTTACTGTCGGATAAGGTGTGTGTGTGTGTGTGACGGTCTATCACTCGTTACTGTCGGATAAGGTGTGTGTGTGTGTGTGACGGTCTATCACTCGTTACTGTCGGATAAGGTGTCTGTGTGTTATGGTCTATCACTCGTTACTGTCGGATAAGGTGTCTGTGTGTGTGTGATGGTCTATCACTCGTTACTGTCGGATAAGGTGTCTCTGTGTGTGTGTGTGTGTGATGGTCTATCACTCGTTACTGTCGGATAAGGTGTCTGTGTGTGTGTGTGATGGTCTATCACTCTTTACTGTCGGATAAGGTGTCTCTGTGTGTGTGTGACGGTCTATCACTCGTTACTGTCGGATAAGGTGTCTTTGTGTGAGTGATGGTCTATCACTCGTTACTGTCGGATAAGGTGTCTCTGTGTGTGTGTGATGGTCTGTCACTCGTTACTGTCGGATAAGGTGTCTGTGTGTGTGTGATGGTCTATCACTCGTTACAGTCAGATAAGGTGTCTCTGTGTGTGATGGTCTATCACTCGTTACTGTCGGATAAGGTGTCTCTGTCTGTGTGTGATGGTCTGTCACTCGTTACTGTCGGATAAGGTGTCTCTGTGTGTGTGTGTGACGGTCTATCACTCGTTACTGTCGGATAAGGTGTGTGTGTGTGTGTGTGACGGTCTATCACTCGTTACTGTCGGATAAGGTCTCTGTGTGTGTGTGACGGTCTATCACTCGTTACTGTCGGATAAGGTGTCTGTGTGTGTGTGACGGTCTATCACTCGTTACTGTCGGATAAGGTGTCTGTGTGTGTGTAACGGTCTATCACTCGTTACTGTCGGATAAGGTGTCTGTGTGTGTGTGACGGTCTATCACTCGTTACTGTCGGATAAGGTGTGTGTGTGTGTGATGGTCTATCACTCGTTACTGTTGGATAAGGTGTCTGTGTGTGTGTGTGATGGTCTATCACTCGTTACTGTCGGATAAGGTGTCTGTGTGTGTGTGATGGTCTATCACTCGTTACTGTCGGATAAGGTGTGTGTGTGTGTGACGGTCTATCACTCGTTACTGTCGGATAAGGTCTGTGTGTGTGTGACGGTCTATCACTCGTTACTGTCGGATAAGGTGTCTGTGTGTGATGGTCTATCACTCGTTACTGTCGGATAAGGTGTCTGTGTGTGTGTGATGGTCTATCACTCGTTACTGTCGGATAAGGTGTCTGTGTGTGTGTGTGTGTGTGATGGTCTATCACTCTTTACTGTCGGATAAGGTGTCTGTGTGTGTGTGTGTGTGTGACGGTCTATCACTCGTTACTGTCGGATAAGGTGTCTCTGTGTGTGTGTGACGGTCTATCACTCGTTACTGTCGGATAAGGTGTCTGTGTGTGAGTGATGGTCTATCACTCGTTACTGTCGGATAAGGTGTCTCTGTGTGTGTGTGATGGTCTATCACTCGTTACTGTCGGATAAGGTGTCTGTGTGTGTGTGATGGTCTATCACTCGTTACTGTCGGATAAGGTGTCTCTGTGTGTGTGTGTGACGGTCTATCACTCGTTACTGTCGGATAAGGTGTCTGTGTGTGAGTGATGGTCTATCACTCGTTACTGTCGGGTAAGGTGTCTCTGTGTGTGTGTGATGGTCTATCACTCGTTACTGTCGGATAAGGTGTCTGTGTGTGTGTGATGGTCTATCACTCGTTACTGTCGGATAAGGTGTCTCTGTGTGTGTGTGTGATGGTCTATCACTCGTTACTGTCGGATAAGGTCTCTGTGTGTGTGTGACGGTCTATCACTCGTTACTGTCGGATAAGGTCTCTGTGTGTGTGTGACGGTCTATCACTCGTTACTGTCGGATAAGGTGTCTGTGTGTGTGTGATGGTCTATCACTCGTTACTGTCGGATAAGGTGTCTGTGTGTGTGTGACGGTCTATCACTCGTTACTGTCGGATAAGGTGTCTGTGTGTGTGATGGTCTATCACTCGTTACTGTCGGATAAGGTGTCTGTGTGTGTGTGTGATGGTCTATCACTCGTTACTGTCGGATAAGGTGTCTGTGTGTGTGTGATGGTCTATCACTCGTTACTGTCGGATAAGGTGTCTGTGTGTGTGTGATGGTCTATCACTCGTTACTGTCGGATAAGGTGTCTGTGTGTGTGATGGTCTATCACTCGTTACTGTCTGATAAGGTGTCTCTGTGTGTGTGATGGTCTATCACTCGTTACTGTAGAATAAGGTGTCTGTGTGTGTGTGATGGTCTATCACTCGTTACTGTCGGATAAGGTGTCTCTGTGTGTGTGATGGTCTATCACTCGTTACTGTCGGATAAGGTGTCTGTGTGTGTGTGACGGTCTATCACTCGTTACTGTCGGATAAGGTGTACGTGTGTGTGTGTGATGGTCTATCACTCGTTACTGTCGGATAAGGTGTCTGTGTGTGTGTGTGATATTCTATCACTCGTTACTGCCCGATAAGGTGTCTGTGTGTGTGTGATGGTCTATCACTCGTTACTGTCGGATAAGGTGTGTGTGTGTGTGTGACGGTCTATCACTCGTTACTGTCGGATAAGGTGTGTGTGTGTGTGTGTGACGGTCTATCACTCGTTACTGTCGGATAAGTTGTCTGTGTGTGTGTGATGGTCTATCACTCGTTACTGTCGGATAAGGTGTCTCTGTGTGTGTAATGGTCTATCACTCGTTACTGTCGGATAAGGTGTCTGTGTGTGTGATGGTCTATCACTCGTTACTGTCAGATAAGGTGTCTGTGTGTGTGTGTGACGGTCTATCACTCGTTACTGTCGGATAAGGTGTCTGTGTGTGTGTGATGGTCTATCACTCGTTACTGTCGGATAAGGTGTCTCTGTGTGTGTGATGGTCTATCACTCGTTACTGTAGAATAAGGTGTCTGTGTGTGTGTGATGGTCTATCACTCGTTACTGTCGGATAAGGTGTGTGTGTGTGTGTGATGGTCTATCACTCGTTACTGTCGGATAAGGTGTCTGTGTGTGTGTGACGGTCTATCACTCGTTACTGTCGGATAAGGTGTCTCTGTGTGTGTGTGTGACGGTCTATCACTCGTTACTGTCGGATAAGGTGTCTGTGTGTGTGTGATGGTCTATCACTCGTTACTGTCGGATAAGGTCTCTGTGTGTGTGTGACGGTCTATCACTCGTTACTGTCGGATAAGGTCTCTGTGTGTGTGTGACGGTCTATCACTCGTTACTGTCGGATAAGGTGTGTGTGTGTGTGATGGTCTATCACTCGTTACTGTCGGATAAGGTGTCTCTGTGTGAGTGATGGTCTATCACTCGTTACTGTCGGATAAGGTGTGTGTGTGTGTGTGACGGTCTATCACTCGTTACTGTCGGATAAGGTGTCTGTGTGTGTGTGATGGTCTATCACTCGTTACTGACGGATAAGGTGTCTGTGTGTGTGTGACGGTCTATCACTCGTTACTGTCGGATAAGGTGTCTGTGTGTGTGTAACGGTCTATCACTCGTTACTGTCGGATAAGGTGTCTCTGTGTGTGTGTGATGGTCTATCACTCGTTACTGTCGGATAAGGTGTCTGTGTGTGTGTGATGGTCTATCAGTCGTTACTGTCGGATAAGGTGTGTGTGTGTGTGTGTGATGGTCTATCACTCGTTACTGTCGGATAAGGTGTGTGTGTGTGTGACGGTCTATCACTCGTTACTGTCGGATAAGGTGTGTGTGTGTGTGATGGTCTATCACTCGTTACTGTCGGATAAGGTGTCTGTGTGTGTGTGTGATGG
This sequence comes from Hypanus sabinus, assembly GCF_030144855.1. Taxonomy (NCBI): domain Eukaryota; kingdom Metazoa; phylum Chordata; class Chondrichthyes; order Myliobatiformes; family Dasyatidae; genus Hypanus; species Hypanus sabinus. Next base: position 4,152,446 of record NC_082707.1, read on the forward strand.
TCTATCACTCGTTACTGTCGGATAAGGTGTGTGTGTGTGTGACGGTCTATCACTCGATACTGTCGGATAAGGTGTCTGTGTGTGTGTGTGACGGTCTATCACTCGTTACTGTCGGATAAGGTGTCTGTGTGTGTGTGTGACGGTCTATCACTCGTTACTGTCGGATAAGGTGTCTGTGTGTGTGTGATGGTCTATCACTCGTTACTGTCGGATAAGGTGTCTCTGTGTGTGTGTGTGTGTGACGGTCTATCACTCCTGTCTGTGTGTGATGGTCTATACTCCTGTACACTGTAATCCTGTACACTGTACTCCTGTATAGTGTCAAACATAGGATCAACATTCAAGTGTACTCCTGTACACTGTAATCCTGTACACTGTAATCCTGTACACTGTAATCCTGTACACTGTCAAACATCAGATCAACATTGAATTGTACTCCTGTACACTGTACTCCTGTACACTGTAATCCTGTATAATGTAATCCTGTATACTGTAATCCTATACACTGTACTCCTGTATACTGTAATCCTGTACACTGTAATCCTGTACACTGTACTCCTGTATACTATAATCCTGTACACTGTCAAACATCAGATCAACATTCAAGTGTACTCCTGTATACTGTAATCCTGTACACTGTAATCCTGTACACTGTAATCCTGTATACTGTAATCCTGTACACTGTCAAACATCAGATCAACATTCAAGTGTACTCCTGTATACTGTAATCCTGTACACTGTAATCCTGTACACTGTAATCCTGTATACTATAATCCTGTACACTGTCAAACATCAGATCAACATTCAAGTGTACTCCTGTATACTGTAATCCTGTACACTGTAATCCTGTACACTGTAATCCTGTATACTGTAATCCTGTATAATGTAATCCTGTATACTGTAATCCTGTACACTGTAATCCTGTATACTGTAATCCTATACACTGTACTCCTGTACACTGTAATCCTGTACACTGTAATCCTGTACACTGTACTCCTGTACACTGTAATCCTGTATACTCTCAAACATCAGATCAACATTCAATTGTAATCCTGTATACTGTAATCCTGTACACTGTAATCCTGTATACTGTAATCCTGTACACTGTACTCCTGTACACTGTAATCCTGTATACTCTCAAACATCAGATCAACATTCAATTGTACTCCTGTACACTGTACTCTTGTACACTGTAATCCTGTACACTCTCAAACATCAGATCAACATTCAATTGTACTCCTGTACACTGTAATCCTGTATACTCTCAAACATCAGATCAACATTCAATTGTACTCCTGTACACTGTAATCCTGTATACTCTCAAACATCAGATCAACATTCAATTGTACTCCTGTACACTGTAATCCTGTATACTCTCAAACATCAGATCAACATTCAATTGTACTCCTGTACACTGTAATCCTGTACACTCTCAAACATCAGTTCAACATTCAATTGTAATCCTGTACACTGTAATCCTGTATACTGTAATCCTGTACACTGTAATCCTGTATACTGTAATCCTGTACACTGTACTCCTGTACACTGTAATCCTGTACACTATACTCCTGTACACTGTAATCCTGTATACTCTCAAACATCAGATCAACATTCAATTGTACTCCTGTACACTGTACTCCTGTACACTGTAATCCTGTACACTCTCAAACATCAGATCAACATTCAATTGTACTCCTGTACACTGTACTCCTGTACACTGTAATCCTTTATACTCTCAAACATCAGATCAACATTCAATTGTAATCCTGTACACTGTAATCCTGTATACTGTAATCCTGTACACTGTACTCCTGTACACTGTAATCCTGTATACTCTCAAACATCAGATCAACATTCAATTGTAATCCTGTACACTGTAATCCTGTATACTGTAATCCTGTACACTCTCAAACATCAGATCAACATTCAATTGTACTCCTGTACACTGTACTCCTGTACACTGTAATCCTGTATACTCTCAAACATCAGATCAACATTCAATTGTACTCCTGTACACTGTAATCCTGTATACTGTAATCCTGTACACTGTAATCCTGTATACTGTAATCCTGTACACTGTACTCCTGTACACTATACTCCTGTACACTGTAATCCTGTATACTCTCAAACATCAGATCAACATTCAATTGTACTCCTGTACACTGTACTCCTGTACAGTGTAATCCTGTACACTATACTCCTGTACACTGTAATCCTGTATACTCTCAAACATCAGATCAACATTCAATTGTACTCCTGTACACTGTACTCCTGTACACTGTAATCCTGTACACTCTCAAACATCAGATCAACATTCAATTGTACTCCTGTACACTGTAATCCTGTATACTGTAATCCTGTACACTGTACTCCTGTACACTGTAATCCTGTATACTCTCAAACATCAGATCAACATTCAATTGTAATCCTGTACACTGTAATCCTGTATACTGTAATCCTGTACACTCTCAAATATCAGATCAACATTCAATTGTACTCCTGTACACTGTACTCCTGTACACTGTAATCCTGTATACTCTCAAACATCAGATCAACATTCAATTGTACTCCTGTACACTGTAATCCTGTACACTGTCAAACATCAGATCAACATTCAAGTGTACTCCTGTATACTGTAATCCTGTATACTTTAATCCTGTATACTGTAATCCTGTACACTGTAATCCTGTATACTGTAATCCTGTATAATGTAATCCTGTATACTGTAATTCTGTACACTGTAATCCTGTATACTGTAATCCTGTACACTGTACTCCTGTACACTGTAATCCGGTACACTGTAATCCTGTACACTGTCAAACATCAGATCAACATTCAAGTGTACTCCTGTATACTGTAATCCTGTATACTGTAATCCTGTACACTGTACTCCTGTACACTGTAATCCTGTACACTATACTCCTGTACACTGTAATCCTGTATACTCTCAAACATCAGATCAACATTCAATTGTACTCCTGTACACTGTAATCCTGTACACTCTCAAACATCAGATCAACATTCAATTGTACTCCTGTACACTGTAATCCTGTATACTCTCAAACATCAGATCAACATTCAATTGTACTCCTGTACACTGTAATCCTGTACACTCTCAAACATCAGATCAACATTCAATTGTACTCCTGTACACTGTAATCCTGTATACTCTCAAACATCAGATCAACATTCAATTGTAATCCTGTACACTGTAATCCTGTATACTGTAATCCTGTACACTGTACTCCTGTACACTGTAATCCTGTATACTCTCAAACATCAGATCAACATTCAATTGTACTCCTGTACACTGTACTCCTGTACACTGTAATCTTGTATACTCTCAAACATCAGATCAACATTCAATTGTACTCCTGTACACTGTAATCCTGTATACTCTCAAACATCAGATCAACATTCAATTGTACTCCTGTATACTGTAATCCTGTACACTGTAATCCTGTATACTGTAATCCTGTATACTGTAATCCTGTACACTCTCAAACATCAGATCAACATTCAATTGTACTCCTGTACACTGTAATCCTGTATACTCTCAAACATCAGATCAACATTCAATTGTACTCCTGTATACTGTAATCCTGTATACTGTAATCCTGTACACTGTAATCCTGTATACTGTAATCCTGTATACTGTAATCCTGTACACTCTCAAACATCAGATCAACATTCAATTGTACTCCTGTACACTGTACTCCTGTACACTGTAATCCTGTATACTCTCAAACATCAGATCAACATTCAATTGTACTCCTGTATACTGTACTCCTGTACACTGTAATCCTGTACACTGTCAAACATCAGATCAACATTCAACTGTACTCCTGTACACTGTAATCCTGTATACTGTAATCCTGTACACTGTACTCCTGTATACTGTAATCCTGTACACTGTCAAACATCAGATCAACATTCAATTGTAATCCTGTACACTGTAATCCTGTATACTGTAATCCTGTACACTGTACTCCTGTACACTGTAATCCTGTACACTGTCAAACATCAGATCAACATTCAAGTGTAATCCTGTACACTGTACTCCTGTACACTGTAATCCTGTACACTGTACTCCTGTATACTGTAATCCTGTACACTGTCAAACATCAGATCAACATTCAATTGTACTCCTGTACACTGTAATCCTGTATACTGTAATCCTGTACACTGTACTCCTGTACACTGTAATCCTGTACACTGTCAAACATCAGATCAACATTCAATTGTACTCCTGTATACTGCCAAACTAAACAACGTCCTTTGGACCAAGGTGCAAAACACAGTGCTATGTGAATTAACACACACATGACACATCCAGTAATATTACCTCAAATAAATTTACAAATAATAAGGTGCACTTACATGACAAGTTTAAAAGTAAACAGTCTGCTGCTGCTGGCTCTTCATGTGTAATGAGAACTGGGTGGCGGCAGGGACTTCAGCAGATTCACAGCCTGGGGGAAGAAGCTCTTTCTCATTCTCACCGTTTTTGTCTAATACTGTAGTACCTCCCGCTGGTAGGAGGTCAAAGAGATTGTTGGACGATGGGAGAGATAATGGGCAATGCTAAGGACCCTGCACTCCCGGTAAGTATCTCGATGGATTCTCTCGGCTGCCTTTGCAGGGAGTTGCGGTTAGATGTCTTGCATTTGTGGTAGCAGACGGTGATGACACGGGGGAGGGTATGAGGGGTGCTGAGGGTCTGTGGAGAGGAACGGCTGGTGTGGATGCAGAAGAGGCGTGGTGGTGTCTGGTTGTTTAATGGGCGGATATATTGATCAACCTGATAGATTCGGCGCATTGAGGTAGAATTGTGTTACAGCCTGCATGTCCAGCTCTCAGCGGACCGGGGTCCTGTCCTCTCCCACTACCCCTGCTGCCGATTTTATCCACCATCCTCATCAACCCCCCCCCCCCCCAGAGATTCCACTGTCCTCTTCAACTCTCCAGCCACATTTTGTGTTAAGATCCACAACAGTTGCAGAAACTGTTGGATGAGGCTGGGAGAGCCGGCGCTGGGGCTCCCGTTCGCCGGTGGGTTTCGGAGAGTATCTCCTCACCGGCGACTGCCGGTCGCCCCCGGGAACCGCAGCCCTCTGGAGGCTTCTCCTCCACCCCGGGTCCCAGACACACAGGGTGTGGTTGTTTAACACGGCGTGGTGTGGGTAGAGCGGCCTCATCTCCAGCTCGGCCCCGGCAGTGGGTACGGGGAGCGTTCTGGGGCGATGGGAAGCCGTCACTTGGAGACTCCAATACCAGGGATCCGGAATCCCAGGAACTTCTCCTGTCCGGGACCCAAATCTGGGGAGCCGCCCTATCCCTCATCTCCGTGGCACCTCAAACCCTTCCATTCGGGACACGGACATCCTGGAGCAGCCTCCTTAACTCTCCCCTGGACTGAGATATCCCTTCCCCTCCAAGAGCCTGGGACGTTCCCTTTCCTTCACCTCGGCAGCTGGACTCGTCCGAGGCGCCGATCCCCCGGGTCTCGGACCGGGACCAGTCCAGGAAACTTCCCTCCTCTCCCGGAGTGCACCCCCCCCACTCTCCCCGGGACCACAACGCCTTGGTCGCTCCCTTCCCTCCTCTCTCGGAGTGCACCCCCTCCACTCTCCCCGGGACCACAACGCCTGGGACGCTCCCTTCCCTCTTCTCCCGGAGTGCACCCCCTCCACTCTCCCCGGGACCACAACGCCTTGGACGCTCCCTTCCCTCTTCTCCCGGAGTGCACCCCCCCTCCACTCACCCCTAGGACGCTCCCTTCCCTCCTCTCCCGGAGTGCACCCCCCCTCCACTCTCCCCGAAACCACATCGCCTGGGACGCTCCCTTCCCTCCTCTCCCGGAATGCACCCCCCCTCCACTTTCCCCGGGACCACATCGCCTGGGACGCTCCCTTCCCTCCTCTCCCGCAGTGCACCCCCCCTCCACTCTCCCCGAAACCACATCGCCTGGGACGCTCCCTTCCCTCCTCTCCCGGAATGCACCCCCCCCTCCACTTTCCCCGGGACCACATCGCCTGGGACGCTCCCTTCCCTCCTCTCCCGGAGTGCACCCCCCCCCTCCACTCTCCCCGGGACCACATCGCCTGGGACGCTCCCTTCCCTCCTCTCCTGGGACTGGCACCAGTCCGGGAATACCCACCCCCCCATCCCCGAGAGGCCGACAGCCGGAGACCACCCCGTACTCACGATTAAGCTCCAGCATGGAATCGTAGACCTTGCACTGGACCTGCCCGGTGCTCTGCGCCACGCACGACATCCAAAGCCCTTCGTATATGGCCTGGGCCGTGACGATGTTGTCGCCGGCGTAGGACGAGGTCCTCCATTGAGGGAGCGACGTGCTAGTGATTACCGCCACCCAGCCGATGAAGGCCAGTGCGAAGCCCAACAGCTGGAAGCCCACGTTCGCCATAACTCAACCGTGTATCTGGCGCGGAGTGAGGCGAGCGAGCCGAGGAGCCTGCCCCTCCCTCTCGTCTCCCCGCCCACCCTCAACCAGCGGCAGCACTTTGCATGTGCGCGCCACAAGTTCTCGAGCGGGGACAGGCAGAAATGATGCTTTCTCGCGTATCTACCTGCACTGATGGTCCGTGACAGGTCGTTCTTTCTGTCCCGATGCTTCGGGTGACTACTGAGAGAAGTTTATCAGAGTATTAGTATTCACATCTGAGACGGAGGCGACCATTATATCCCGGCAATGGTTCGAAGATGTACTTGCGCGCTCCGATTCTTTCTCGGTTTTGACATCTATTAAAATAGGGATTTCAAGTTGCAGGCCAGACATTGTTAGTGAGACTGGACGATATCTGAAGAGGCTGCAGGGTCTGTGCCTGTGGAAACATTTCTCATGGTCCCCGTCCACGTCGGGGTTGAAGGGAGCGAGATGGCAGACATTCCGTACAAGGAAGGATATAAATGTAGTGGTGCCATTTCATAACGGGACATGAAAGACATAATGAAAAAGTCCACTCCATCACTGTGACAACAAAGTTGGGATATGGAAAAGGAAGTTTGGCATTTATATAAAATTCAGAGGATGATGGGAACTCGTCTGGTAGATGGGTAGAAAAGGAAGGAAGTTATATTGCAGAAAGATAGTTCAGAATTAAAGTGCACGATGCGGGTATTTGTAGAGAGTGCTCGTATCAAGGAAGGGTGCCGCATACGCTGTTTGAATGCTGTTCCTATGAGGTGCAAAGGGACAGACACAGTTTAACGTGGCTAGTTAGATCCAATATCATTGACTTTCTGAAAAGCATTAGACTTTTTGATATTATGCGATTTCTTTGTGGAGAATTTAGTGGGTATACTTCCGGCCTTTTTGCTCCAGACTCCAACTCAGTAGGGCATGATAATGTTGGTCTCCCATTCGCCACTAAATGTTAAACGTAGAGCACCTTACAAGCCAACCAGACACCCCCCCACCCCCACACACACACACAGATTCAGCAAACCCTTTCCCCTCCCTGGCCCTAATCCGGAGCTCAAAGCCCAACCCAGTCATACCCCGCCCTCCTAAACCCTAATGCAGCCCACCCGAAGTCCAAGTCCACGTGTGCACAGGCCAAATGAAACACCAGCGGCAGCCTCACAGGCGTAGAAAATTAGTTACGAAAAACCTTTAAATTCGACACAATGTTTACAGCAAAGAGATCAAAGTTGCTCAGCTGCGTGTGGCAGTTGGCCGAAGAAGCGATGGGTTGAAAGAGGAGCTGTCCCTGAATTTGGTGATGGGCGCTAACATCGAGGTGCCTCAGCATCTGCCATTAGGGACGCCGGCGCTCAGGTCACGCTCTCTTCCCGCTTCTCCCATCAACGAGGACGATTCTTACCCAACGCCATCAGATTTCTGAATGGACAATGAACCCACGAGCACCACCTCACTATTTTACCCTTCTTGTACGACTTTTCAGCTTAATTTTTAAAATATATTTTAGTGTAATTTATAGTTTTTTAATTATGTATTGCGAAGTACTGCAGTCACAAAACAACAAATTCAAGACATTTGTAGTGATATGGGACTGACTCTGATGCAGATTCAGCCAGCCGTCCTATCTCACTCCTGAATGCTGACTCACCGCACCTCCCAGTTTGCCCAGCGTGGAGGTATCGTTGGAGAATTTACACATGGAGCGCTGCCCAGCCACAGTCATGTGTTTGGAGGTAGCGCGGGGGAGAGGCGCACGGCTTCAGGTTCACACCTGACAGAGATATTAGATAACACAGTTGCACAATCCTACCCTACATTCCTCCCTCACTCCCCTTCCCTCCTACCACATATCACACTCCGTTTCTCCTCCCCCTCAACAGTCCCTCCCTTCCTCCCCATTGCTCCCTCCCTCCTCATTTCCGCTTCCAGCTCCTCCTCCTGCCCACCCTATTTCTGATCTCCCCTTCCCCTCTCCCTCATCTCCCGATCCCTCCTCCCTCAGCATTTTCCCTTTCACTCTCTCCTCTCCCTCCAGCCTCCCCTCCCCTCACCTATTTGCTCTCCCCTACCACCCTCTCCCACTCTTCCTCTCTCCCTTTCTCCCTCTCATTCCCACCCTCACACCCTGTCTTCTGCTCCCAACCCATCGTCCTCCTTCCCTCCACATTCGTCTTCACCTCTACTCCCTCCATCCTCTTCCCCTCTCTTTGTCCCTTCCTCTTCCCTCCCGACCTCCCCCTTCCCTCCCCTTTCTCCCCCTCCCTGTTCCCCTACCCTCTACCCCTCTGCTCTCCTCAACACCCCTCCTCTCTCTCACCCACCGCTCTCCTTCCTCCCCTGCCCCTCCACTCCCCCTTCCCCTCCCCTACTCACCTCCCTTTAACCACCACGCACCCTCCAAACACCTCTCCCCATTCCCCTACCCTCTCCAACTCTTTCCCTCCCTCTCCTCCCCTCCACCCCTCCCACTCTCCCCTCAACACCCTCCCCTCTCATCATCCCTCTCCCTTCCCCCCCGCCCTCCACTCCACTGCCCCTCCAATCCCCTCGCCTTCCCCCTCTCCCCTCACACTTCCTCACTCCTTAACTCTCTCCGATCTCATCTCACCTCACACCCTCCCCTTCACATCTGCAGCCTCCTCTCTCCTTCTCCAGCATGTCCTTTCTCTCCTTCCCTCTCCCCCTCCCCTCCTCCACACTCACCTGCCCACTCCCTCCTCCCCTCCCCTCCACTCATGCCCTCCCCCTCTCCGCATTACTTTCCCCACCCGATCCCCTTCCCCACCTGCTCTTCCCTCCCCATTACCTTCCCTGCCTTTCCTTCGCCCCTCCCCTCCACTCTCTCCAACTCAGCCCTCACCTCACCCCATCCCCCTTACCTCATTCCTCCTACTGACCCTCTCTCCAACCCCTTCACTCTCCTAACCCCACCCCTCTGTCCTCCCCATCCCCCTCTCCTCTTACCCACCCTCCCCCTCCCCTCCCTTCCCCTTTCCTTCCCTCCTTTCCCCTTTCCTCCCCTCCTTTCCCCCTCTCCTCAAAGCCCCTCTGACCCTAGCCCCTCCCTTCAATCCTACCCACTTTCCTCCCCTGAACCCTTACCCTCCTTTTCCCTTCCCTCCCTCCTCCCTTCCACCTCCCCTGCCCCATCCCTTCCCCTTCCTTCTTCCCTCCCCTAAACCCCTTTCCTCCCCAACACCCTCCCTTCCCCTACCCCTCACCCCCCCTCAATTCACTCTCCCTCCTGATCTCAACTCACCCCTCTTCCCCATCTCCTCATGCCCTCCCCTCTGCCTCTCCCCACCCTCCCCTTCTCACCTCCTGCTCATCTTTCCTCCTCTGCTTCTCCCCTCCCTTCCTTTCCCCTTTTCCCCACCCCAATCCCCTCCCTTTCCCCCTTTCCCCAACCCCCTTCCCTCTCACCCTGCCTTCTCCATCCCCCTTTCCCACTCGCCTCTCACCCTGCCTTCTCCATTCCCCTTTCCCACTCGCCTCTCCCCCTTCCCTCCCCATTCCCCTCGACACCCTTCTCTTCCCCTTTCACTCACCCTGCCCCTCCCTTTCCGCTTCCCAACTCCTCTTCCCCTTCCCACCCACCCTCCTCTCTACCCTCAGCCTACCCCATTCCCTTCTGCTCTCTCCCATTCCCCTCCACCATTCTCCAACCCCTCCTCTCTTCTTCCTCCCCTCCTCCCCACCACCGCTTCCCTTCTCACACTTCAATCTCCCCATCCCCTCTTCCCACTGATCACCTTCCTTCCCCTCCTCCTTCTCAACTCACCATCCCCCTTCCCTCATCTCTCCCCAATCCCCTCCCCTCCTCCTTCTCCTCTCACCATCCAACCTTCCCTCATCTCTCCCCAATCCCCTCCCCTCCTCCTTCTCCACTCACCATCCCCCTTCCCTCATCTCTCCCCAATCCCCTCCCCTCCTTCACTCACCATCCCCCTTCCCTCATCTCTCCCCAATCCCCTCCCCTCCTCCTTCTACACTCACCATCCCCCTTCCCTCCTCTCTTCCCAATCCTTCCCCTCCTCCTTCTCCACTCACCATCCCCCTTCCCTCATCTCTTCCCAATCCCCTCCCCTCCTCCTTCTCCACTCACCATCCCCCTTCCCACATCTCTCCCCAATCCCCTCCCCTCCTCCTTCTCTGCTCACCATCCCCCTTCCCTCATCTCTTCCCAATCCCCTGCCCTCCTCCTTCTCCACTCACCATCCCCCTTCCCTCATCTCTTCCCAATCCCCTCCCCTCCTCCTTCTCCACTCACCATCCCCCTTCCCACATCTCTCCCCAATCCCCTCCCCTCCTCCTTCTCTGCTCACCATCCCCCTTCCCTCATCTCTTCCCAATCCCCTCCCCTCCTCCTTCTCCTCTCACCATCCCCCTTCCCTCATCTCTCCCCAATCCCCTCCCCTCCTCCTTCTCCACTCACCATCCCCCTTCCCTCATCTCTTCCCAATCCCCTGCCCTCCTCCTTCTCCACTCACCATCCCCCTTCCCTCATCTCTCCCCAATCCCCTCGCCTCCTCCTTCTCCACTCACCATCCCCCTTCCCTCATCTCTCCCCAATCCCCTCCCCTCCACCTTCTCCACTCACCATCCCCCTTCCGTCATCTCTCCCCAATCCCCTCCCCTCCTCCTTCTCCTCTCACCATTCCCCTTCCCTCATCTCTCCCCAATCCCCTCCCCTCCTCCTTCTCCACTCACCATCCCCCTTCCCTCATCTCTGCCCAATCCCCTCCCCTCCTCCTTCTCCACTCACCATCCCCTTTCCCTCATCTCTCCCCAATCCCCTCCCCTCCTCCTTCTCCACTCACCATCCCCCTTCCCTCATCTCTCCCCAATCCCCTCCCCTCCTACTCCACTCACCATCCCCTTCCCTCATCTCTCCCCAATCCCCTCCCCTCCTCCTTCTCCTCTCACCATCCCCCTTCCCTCATCTCTCCCCAATCCCCTCCCCTCCTCCTTCTCCACTCACCATCCCCCTTCCCTCAACTCTTCCCAATCCCCTGCCCTCCTCCTTCTCCACTCACCATCCCCCTTCCCTCATCTCTCCCCAATCCCCTCCCCTCCTCCTTCTCTGCTCACCATCCCCCTTCCCTCATCTCTCCCCAATCCCCTCCCCTCCTCCTTCTCCTCTCACCATCCCCCTTCCCTCATCTCTCCCCAATCCCCTCCCCTCCACCTTCTCCACTCACCATCCCCCTTCCCTCATCTCTCCCCAATCCCCTCCCCTCCTCCTTCTCCTCTCACCATCCCCCTTCCCTCATCTCTCCCCAATCCCCTCCCCTTCTCCTTCTACACTCACCATCCCCCTTCCCTCATCTCTCCCCAATCCCCTCCCCTCCTCCTTCTCTGCTCACCATCCCCCTTCCCTCATCTCTCCCCAATCCCCTCCCCTCCTCCTTCTCCACTCACCATCCCCCTTCCCTCATCTCTCCCCAATCCCCTCCCCTCCTCCTCCACTCACCATCCCCCTTCCCTCATCTCTCCCCAATCCCCTCCACTCCTCCTCCACTCACCATCCCCCTTCCCTCATCTCTTCCCAATCCCCTCCCCTCCTTCTCCACTCACCATCCCCCTTCCCTCATCTCTTCCCAATCCCTTCTCCTCCTCCTTCTCCACTCACCATCCCCCTTCCCTCATCTCTCCCCAATCCCCTCCCCTCCTCCTTCTCCACTCACCATCCCCCTTTCCTCATCTCTCCCCAATCCCCTCCCCTCCTTCACTCACCATCCCCCTTCCCTCATCTCTCCCCAATCCCTTCCCCTGCTCCTTCTCTGCTCACCATCCCCCTTCCCTCATCTCTCCACAATCCCCTCCCCTCCTCCTTCTCCACTCACCATCTCCCTTCCCTCATCTCTCCCCAATCCCCTCCCCTCCTCCTTCTCTGCTCACCATCCCCCTTCCCTCATCTCTCCCCAATCCCCTCCCCTCCTCCTTCTCCTCTCACCATCCCCCTTCCCTCATCTCTCCCCAATCCCCTCCCCTCCTCCTTCTCCACTCACCATCCCCCTTCCCTCATCTCCCCCCAATCCCCTCCCCTCCTCCTCCACTCACCATCCCCCTTCCCTCATCTCTCCCCAATCCCCTCCCCTCCTCCTCCACTCACCATCCCCCTTCCCTCATCTCCTCCCAATCCCCTCCCCTCCTCCTTCTCCACTCACCATCCCCCTTCCCTCATCTCTTCCCAATCGCCTCCCCTCCTCCTTCTCCACTCACCATCCCCCTTCCCTCATCTCTCCCCAATCCCCTCCCCTCCTCCTCCACTCACCATCCCCCTTCCCTCATCTCTTCCCAATCCCCTCCCCTCCTCCTTCTCCACTCACCATCCCCCTTCCCTCATCTCTCCCCAATCCCCTCCCCTCCTCCTTCTCCACTCGCCATCACCCTTTCCTCATCTCTCCCCAATCCCCTCCCCTCCTCCTTCTCCACTCACCATCCCCCTTCCCTCATCTCTCCCCAATACCCTCCCCTCCTCCTCCACTCACCATCCCCCTTCCCTCATCTCTCCCCAATCCCCTCCCCTCCTCCTCCACTCACCATCCCCCTTCCCTCATCTCTTCCCAATCCCCTCCCCTCCTCCTTCTCCACTCACCATCCCCCTTCCCTCATCTCTCCCCAATCCCCTCCCCTCCTCCTTCTTCTCTCACCATCCCCCTTCCCTCATCTCTCCCCAATCCCCTCCCCTCCTCCTCCACTCACCATCCCCCTTCCCTCATCTCTCCCCAATCCCCTCCCCTCCTCCTTCTCCACTCACCATCCCCCTTCCCTCATCTCTCCCCAATCCCCTCCCCTCCTCCTCCACTCACCATCCCCCTTCCCTCATCTCTCCCCAATCCCCTCCCCTCCTCCTTCTCCTCTCACCATCCCCCTTCCCTCATCTCTCCCCAATCCCCTCCCCTCCTCCTTCTCCACTCACCATCCCCCTTCCCTCATCTCTCCCCAATCCCCTCCCCTCCTCCTTCTCCTCTCACCATCCCCCTTCCCTCATCTCTCCCCAATCCCCTCCCCTTCTCCTTCTCCACTCACCATCCCCCTTCCCTCATCTCTCCCCAATCCCCTCCCCTCCTCCTTCTCTGCTCACCATCCCCCTTCCCTCATCTCTCCCCAATCCCCTCCCCTCCTCCTTCTCCACTCACCATCCCCCTTCCCTCATCTCTCCCCAATCCCCTCCCCTCCTCCTCCACTCACCATCCCCCTTCCCTCATCTCTCCCCAATCCCCTCCACACCTCCTCCACTCACCATCCCTCTTCCCTCATCTCTTCCCAATCCCCTCCCCTCCTTCTCCACTCACCATCCCCCTTCCCTCATCTCTTCCCAATCACTTCCCCTCCTCCTTCTCCACTCACCATCCCCATTCCCTCATCTCTCCCCAATCCCCTCCCCTCCTCCTTCTCCTCTCACCATCCCCCTTCCCTCATCTCTCCCCAATCCCCTCCCCTCCTCCTTCTCTGCTCACCATCCCCCTTCCCTCATCTCTTCCCAATCCCCTCCCCTCCTCCTTCTCCACCACTCACCATCCCCCCTTCCCTCATCTCTCCCCAATCCCCTCCCCTCCTTCACTCACCATCCCCCTTCCCTCATCTCTTCCCAATCCCCTCCCCTCCTCCTTCTCCACTCACCATCCCCCTTCCCTCATCTCTCCCCAATCCCCTCCCCTCCTTCACTCACCATCCCCTTCCCTCATCTCTTCCCAATCCCCTCCCCTCCTCCTTCTCCACTCACCATCCCCCTTCCCTCATCTCTCCCCAATCCCCTCCCCTCCTTCACTCACCATCCCCCTTCCCTCATCTCTTCCCAATGCCCTCCCCTCCTCCTTCTCCACTCACCATCCCCCTTTCCTCATCTCTCCCGAATCCACTCCCCTCCTTCACTCACCATCCCCCTTCCCTCATCTCTCCGCAATCCCTTCCCCTCCTCCTTCTCTGCTCACCATCCCCCTTCCCTCATCTCTCCCCAATCCCCTCCCCTCCTCCTTCTCCACTCACCATCCCCCTTCCCTCATCTCTCCCCAATCCCCTCCCCTCCTCCTTCTCCACTCACCATCCCCCTTCCCTCATCTCTCCCCAATCCCCTCCCCTCCTCCTTCTCCACTCACCATCCCCCTTCCCTCATCTCTCCCCAATCCGGTCCCCTCCTCCTTCTCCACTCACCATCCCCCTTCCCTCATCTCTCCCCAATCCCCTCCCCTCCTCCTTCTCCACTCACCATCCCCCTTCCCTCATCTCTCCCCAATCCCCTCCCCTCGTCCTCCACTCACCATCCCCCTTCCCTCATCTCTCCCCAATCCCCTCCCCTCCTCCTTCTCCTCTCACCATCCCCCTTCCCTCATCTCTCCCGAATCCCCTCCCCTCCTCCTTCTCCACTCACCATCCCCCTTCCCTCATCTCTCCCCAATCCCCTCCCCTCCTCCTTCTACACTCATCATCCCCCTTCCCTCATCTCTCCCCAATCCCCTCCCCTCCTCCTTCTCCACTCACCATCCCCCTTCCCTCATCTCTTCCCAATCCCCTGCCCTCCTCCTTCTCCACTCACCATCCCCCTTCCCTCATCGCTCCCAAATCCCCTCCCCTCCTCCTTCTCTGCTCACCATCCCCCTTCCCTCATCTCTCCCCAATCCCCTCCCCTCCTTCACTCACCATCCCCCTTCCCTCATCTCTCCCCAATCCCCTCCCCTCCTCCTTCTCTGCTCACCATCCCCCTTCCCTCATCTCTCCCCAATCCCCTCCCCTCCTCCTTCTCCACTCACCATCCCCCTTCCCTCATCTCTCCCCAATCCCCTCCCCTCCTCCTTCTCCACTCACCATCCCCCTTCCCTCATCTCTCCCCAATCCCCTCCCCTCCTCCTTCTCTGCTCACCATCCCCCTTCACTCATCTCTCCCCAATCCCCTCCCCTCCTCCTTCTCCACTCACCATCCCCCTTCCCTCATCTCTCCCCAATCCCCTCCCCTCCTCCTTCTCCTCTCACCATCCCCCTTCCATCATCTCTCCCCAATCCCCTCCCCTCCTCCTTCTCCACTCACCATCCCCCTTCCCTCATCTCTCCCCAATCCCCTCCCCTCCTCCTCCACTCACCATCCCCCTTCCCTCATCTCTCCCCAATCCCCTCCCCGCCTCCTCCACTCACCATCCCCCTTCCCTCATCTCTTCCCAATCCCCTCCCCTCCTCCTCCTCCACTCACCATCCCCCTTCCCTCATCTCTCCCCAATCCCCTCCCCTCCTCCTCCACTCACCATCCCCCTTCCCTCATCTCTCCCCAATCCCCTCCACTCCTCCTCCACTCACCATCCCCCTTCCCTCATCTCTCCCCAATCCCCTCCCCTCCTCCTTCTCTGCTCACCATCCCCCTTCCCTCATCTCTTCCCAATCCCCTCCCCTCCTCCTTCTCTGCTCACCATCCCCCTTCCCTCATCTCTTCCCAATCCCCTCCCCTCCTCCTTCTCTGCTCACCATCCCCCTTCCCTCATCTCTCCCCAATCCCCTCCCCTCCTCCTTCTCCTATCACCATCCCCCTTCCCTCATCTCTCCCCAATCCCCTCCCCTCCTCCTTCTCTGCTCACCATCCCCCTTCCCTCATCTCTCCCCAATCCCCTCCCCTCCTCCTTCTCCGCTCACCATCCCCCTTCCCTCATCTCTCCCCAATCCCCTCCCCTCCTCCTTCTCCACTCACCATCCCCCTTCCCTCATCTCTCCCCAATCCCCTCCCCTCCTCCTTCTCCACTCACCATCCCCCTTCCCTCATCTCTCCCCAATCGCCTCCCCTCCTCCTTCTCCACTCACCATCCCCCTTCCCTCATCTCTCCCAAATCCCCTCCCCTCCTCCTCCACTCACCATCCCCCTTCCCTCATCTCTCCCCAATCCCCTCCCCTTCTCCTTCTCCACTCACCATCCCCCTTCCCTCATCTCTCCCCAATCCCCTCCCCCCCTCCTTCTCCTCTCACCATCCCCCTTCCCTCATCTCTGCCCAATCCCCTCCCCCCTCCTTCTCCACTCACCATCCCCCTTCCCTCATCTCTCCCCAATCCCCTCCCCTCCTCCTTCTCCACTCACCATCCCCCTTCCCTCATCTCTCCCCAATCCCCTCCCCCTCCTCCTTCTCCACTCACCATCCCCCTTCCCTCATCTCTTCCCAATCCCCTCCCCTCCTCCTTCTCCACTCACCATCCCCCTTCACTCATCTCTCCCCAATCCCCTCCCCTCCTCCTTCTCCACTCACCATCCCCCTTCCCTCATCTCTCCCCAATCCCCTCCCCTCCTCCTTCTCCACTGACCATCCCCCTTCCCTCATCTCTCCCCAATCCCCTCCCCTCCTCCTTCTCCTCTCACCATCCCCCTTCCCTCATCTCTTCCCAATCCCCTCCCCTCCTCCTTCTCCACTCACCATCCCCCTTCCCTCATCTCTCCCCAATCCCCTCCCCCTCCCTTCTCCACTCACCATCCCCCTTCCCTCTCTTCCCAATCCCCTCCCCTCCTCCTTCTCTACTCACCATCCCACTTCCCTCATCTCTCCCCAATCCACTCCCCTCCTCCTTCTCCACTCACCATCCCCCTTCCCTCATCTCTCCCCAATCCCCTCCCCTCCACCTTCTCCACTCACCATCCCCCTTCCCTCATCTCTCCCCAATCCCCCTCCCCTCCTCCTTCTCCACTCACCATCCCCCTTCCCTCATCTCTCCCCAATCCCCTCCCCTCCTCCTTCTCCTCTCACCATCCCCCTTCCCTCATCTCTCCCCAATCCCCTCCCCTTCTCCTTCTCCACTCACCATCCCCCTTCCCTCATCTCTTCCCAATCCCTTCCCCTCCTCCTTCTCCACTCACCATCCCCCTTCCCTCATCTCTCCCCAATCCCCTCCCCTCCTCCTTCTCCTCTCACCATCCCCCTTCCCTCATCTCTCCCCAATCCCCTCCCCTCCTCCTTCTCTGCTCACCATCCCCCTTCCCTCATCTCTTCCCAATCCCCTCCCCTCCTCCTTCTCCACCACTCACCATCCCCCTTCCCTCATCTCTCCCCAATCCCCTCCCCTCCTTCACTCACCATCCCCCTTCCCTCATATCTTCCCAATCCCCTCCCCTCCTCCTTCTCCACTCACCATCCCCCTTCCCTCATCTCTCCCCAATCCCCTCCCCTCCTTCACTCACCATCCCCTTCCCTCATCTCTTCCCAATCCCCTCCCCTCCTCCTCCCACTGACCATCCCCCTTCCCTCATCTCTCCCCAATCCCCTCCCCTCCTTCACTCACCATCCCCCTTCCCTCATCTCTCCCCAATCCGGTCACCTCCTCCTTCTCCACTCACCATCCCCCTTCCCTCATCTCTCCCCAATCCCCTCCCCTCCTCCTTCTCCACTCACCATCCCCCTTCCCTCATCTCTCCCCAATCCCCTCCCCTCGTCCTCCACTCACCATCCCCCTTCCCTCATCTCTCCCCAATCCCCTCCCCTCCTCCTTCTCCTCTCACCATCCCCCTTCCCTCATCTCTCCCGAATCCCCTCCCCTCCTCCTTCTCCACTCACCATCCCCCTTCCCTCATCTCTCCCCAATCCCCTCCCCTCCTCCTTCTCCACTCACCATCCCCCTTCCCTCATCTCTCCCCAATCCCCTCCCCTCCTCCTTCTCTGCTCACAATCCCCCTTCCCTCATCTCTCCCCAATCCCCTCCCCTCCTCCTTCTCCACTCACCATCACCCTTCCCTCATCTCTCCCAATCCCCTCCCCTCCTCCTTCTCCACTCACCATCCCCCTTCCCTCATCTCTCCCCAATCCCCTCCCCTCCTCCTTCTCCACTCACCATCCCCCTTCCCTCATCTCTCCCCAATCCCCTCCCCTCCTCTTTCTCCACTCACCATCCCCCTTCCCTCATCTCTCCCCAATCCCCTCCCCTCCTCCTTCTCCACTCACCATCCCCCTTCCCTCATCTCTCCCCAATCCCCTCCCTCCTCCTTCTCCACTCAACATCCCCCTTCCCGCATCTCTCCCCAATCCCCTCCCCTCCTCCTTCTCCTCTCACCATCCACCTTCCCTCATCTCTTCCCAATCCCCTCCCCTCCTCCTTCTCTGCTCACCATCCCCCTTCCCTCATCTCTTCCCAATCCCCTCCCCTCCTCCTTCTCCACTCACCATCCCCTTCCCTCATCTCTCCCCAATCCCATCCCCTCCTCCTTCTCCACTCACCATCCCCCTTCCCTCATCTCTCCCCAATCCCCTCCCCTCCTCCTCCACTCACCATCCCCCTTCCCTCATCTCTCCCCAATCCCCTCCCCTTCTCCTTCTCCACTCACCATCCCCCTTCCCTCATCTCTCGCCAATCCCCTCCCCTCCTCCTTCTCCACTCACCATCCCCCTTCCCTCATCTCTCCCCAATCCCCTCCCCTCCTCCTCCACTCACCATCCCCCTTCCCTCATCTCTCCCCAATCCCCTCCCCTCCTCCTTCTCCACTCACCATCCCCCATCCCTCATCTCTCCCCAATCCCCTCCCCTCCTCCTTCTCCACTCCCATCCCCCTTCCCTCATCTCTCCCCAATCCCCTCCCCTCCTCCTTCTCCACTCACCATCCCCCTTCCCTCATCTCTTCCCAATCCCCTCCCCTCCTCCTTCTCCACTCACCATCCCCCTTCCCTCATCTCTTCCCAATCTCCTCCCCTGCTCCTTCTCCACTCACCATCCCCCTTCCCTCATCTCTTCCCAATCCCCTCCCCTCCTCCTTCTCCACTCACCATCCCCCTTCCCTCATCTCTCCCCAATCCCCTCCCCTCCTCCTTCTCCTCTCACCATCCCCCTTCCCTCATCTCTCCCCAATCTCCTCCCCTCCTCCTCCACTCACCATCCCCCTTCCCTCATCTCTTCCCAATCCCCTCCCCTCCTCCTTCTCCTCTCACCATCCCCCTTCCCTCATCTCTCCCCAATCCCCTCCCCTTCTCCTTCTCCACTCACCATCCCCCTTCCCTCATCTCTCCCCAATCCCCTCCCCTCCTCCTTCTCCACTCACCATCCCCTTCCCTCATCTCTCCCCAATCCCCTCCCCTCCTCCTCCACTCACCATCCCCCTTCCCTCATCTCTCCCCAATCCCCTCCCCTCCTCCTTCTCCTCTCACCATCCCCCTTCCCTCATCTCTTCCCAATCCCCTCCCCTCCTCCTTCTCTGCTCACCATCCCCCTTCCCTCATCTCTCCCCAATCCCCTCCCCTCCTCCTTCTCCACTCACCATCCCCCTTCCCTCATCTCTCCCCAATCCCCTCCCCTCCTTCACTCACCATCCCCTTCCCTCATCTCTCCCCAATCCCCTCCCCTCCTCCTTCTCCACTCACCATCCCCTTCCCTCATCTCTCCCCAATCCCCTCCCCTCCTCCTCCACTCACCATCCCCCTTCCCTCATCTCTCCCCAATCCCCTCCCCTCCTCCTTCTCCTCTCACCGTCCCCCTTCCCTCATCTGTTCCCAATCCCCCTCCCCTCCTCCTTCTCTGCTCACCATCCCCCTTCCCTCATCTCTCCCCAATCCCCTCCCCTCCTCCTTCTCCACTCACCATCCCCCTTCCCTCATCTCTCCCCAATCCCCTCCCCTCCTCCTTCTCCACTCACCATCCCCCTTCCCTCATCTCTCCCCAATCCCCTCCCCCCTCCTTCTCCTCTCACCATCCCCCTTCCCTCATCTCTGCCCAATCCCCTCCCCTCCTCCTTCTCCACTCACCATCCCCCTTCCCTCATCTCTCCCCAATCCCCTCCCCTCCTTCACTCACTATCCCCATTCCCTCATCTGTTCCCAATCCCCTCCCCTCCTCCTTCTCCACTCACCATCCCCCTTCCCTCATCTCTCCCCAATCCCCTCCCCTCCTCCTTCTCCACTCACCATCCCCCTTCCCTCATCTCTCCCCATTCCCCTCCCCTCCTCCTTCTCCACTCACCATCCCCCTTCCCTCATCTCTCCCCAATCCCCTCCCCTCCTCCTTCTCTGCTCACCATCCCCCTTCCCTCATCTCTCCCCAATCCCCTCCCCTCCTCCTTCTCCAGTCACCATCCCC
>NC_082707.1:7429845-7504845 GCF_030144855.1 Hypanus sabinus
CTGAAGAATGAAATGTCAACCATTTATTCTTCTCCATAGATGCTGTCTGACCTGTTGAGTTTCTCCAGCTTTTTGTGAGTGTTACCGATAACAGAGTTCCTTCTGACTATGTTATTGGTGTCTGTGACATCTTGCTGTGTGAAAATTGATTGCCAGCCAATGAGAAAAGCTTGCATCATCGATCCAATGGGATGGTGGTATGGAATAGGATAGAGTAGCTATGGTGGTAGTCTCCACAATGACCACAGGTCGAGATGTTTGGATATCGGTCTTTTGTCCTGCTTTTCATGCCTGCAAATTCTTTAGGGAACCTGCTGGAAGCGAAGAGTTACAAACTCCAATGAATGTAGACTCTGTATCCCCTTGCACCTCTCTCTAGTTATCCTCCTTCAAAGATCGTCATGGTGGACAGACTGAGATCCCGAGAGCAAGGTATCTGGTGTATAACCATGTGGCATTTAGCTCCTGGTAGGATCAGCCATGTCTGTAAGGTCAAGGAGGAGTTTTCATAAGACATGGGAGCAGAATAAGGCCATTCAGCCCATGAAGTCTCCTCTGCCATTCCATCATAGCTGATTTATTATCCCTCTCATCCCTCTCCTACATTTCACCCATGAGCTTTGACTCCCTTACTAATGAAGAACATACAGGTTTCAATAGAGACATCTAATGTCAGAGAAACGTATACAATGTACATTCGGAAATTCTTTTTCTTTGCAAATATCCATGAAAATGGAGGAGAGCCCCAAAGAATGAAAGACAGTTAACTATTAGAACCCCAAAGCCTCCCCCAAGTTCCACTACTCCCACAGACAAGCAAAAGCAAGGAAATGCACCCACCACCCCACCCCCACCAGCAAAAAAGCAGCAGCCCCCCCCCCCACCGAGCAGCAAAGCATCAATAAAGACACAGACGTGCAGCACCTCAAAGACTACTCATTCTCCCAGTAATTCAACATACCACAGGCTCTCTCTTTCTCTAATAAGGGAAAAAGATGTTTCACAGCGAGAGGGGAGACATAACGAGAGAGCTCAGGTCCCTGGACACATAGCCCACAGCAGCTAACCCGCTGCTCCTGATGTTCCATGTTCTCCCGCAATGCCTTGAATCAACCCGCCTCCAGAGCCACGAAAATCCGGCACACTAGTCTTCCAGGCTGCAACCTTGGGATCTCAAAAAGCGGCCAGTTGTGAGGCCGAAAGTGCATTCCCGCACAGAACCAAAGTCCGAGTGAACATATCAAGCTCTGCTTTAATTATACCCAATGAATCGGCCTTCACAGCCATCTGTGGCAATGAACTCCAGATTCACCACTCTCTCTGGCAAGAAGTTCCTCCCTCCTCTTTTTCCTAAATGGACGTCCCTCTGTTCTGAGGCTGTGTCCTTTAGTCTTACACTCCCCAAATTCACTCTATCTAGCCTTTCAATATTTGATAGGTTTCAGTGAGATCCACCCTCGCCCCCCCATTCTTCTAGAATCCAGTGAGTACAGGTCCAGAGACGTCAAATGCTCCTCATAAATTAACCCTGCCATTCCCAGAATCATTCTCTGGACCCTCTCTAATGCCAGCGCATCATTGCTTATATAATGGGCACAAAATGCTCATGATGCTATCAGTTCAATATTCAATACTCAGGAAGATAAGCACTACTCGATATCTGAAGTAGTCAAGTATCGAGTATGATGTTCTCCTCGGAGGTTGTCTCACAATGTAGATGACAATCCGGGATCCACATAATGGGACGCTAGGGTGGATTTCTTCAATAGAGAATGCCTGTGCATGATTTTGTGGGGAGGCTGGTGTCCAGGCAGCCACTACATGGACCCTGACAGATCGGGGTCAGGGTCCAGTGGCATGGAGTGTAGGATGTCTGGGGACCCCTCCCTGCCACAGCCTTCCTCCACCTTCACTGCTGTGATGATGTGACATCACCTTTGGCCAGCTCCACTGTTGAGGTCTTAGTTGGAGCACTGTTTGTCTGGAACAATTTTGTCCTGTGATTAGGTTAGCGTTAAACTGGGGTTGTCAAGCTTGCTGGGGCGGCATGACTCAAAGGGCTGGAAGGCCCAGAGGGGCCTACTCCTCACAGTCTTACAAAATAAATATTTGAGATTGTGTGTGTCTTTGAATTACATCTAAGTATATTGTATCTCCTGAGGACACACGATGTGCATTTTCCGTGTGAGTATGCGTATGTTAAAGGATTCACATCACTCCCTGCTCTTGGGACAACTCTGTTGTGGCTCAGAATTTTGTTGTGTTCACTGAGGGATTCCAGTCCCATTTGTAAGAGACTGCATATTGCCCATGGGCTCTCTGTACCAAGTCGGTAGTCAGGGTGTGGGAGCTCCCATTCTGTCTACATACATCAGTTAGAATAAACCTCAATACCAACAGCATCAAAACAAAGTCTTCTGATGTATTTAAATTGTTTCAGATTTTAGAAATTCCCGAAGTCTATTGTGGGAAATGAATAGTCAAGATTTTGGGCCAAGATAAAGGGTCTCAGCCTAAAACATCAACTGCTCACTTC
This sequence comes from Hypanus sabinus, assembly GCF_030144855.1. Taxonomy (NCBI): domain Eukaryota; kingdom Metazoa; phylum Chordata; class Chondrichthyes; order Myliobatiformes; family Dasyatidae; genus Hypanus; species Hypanus sabinus. The sequence goes on from NC_082707.1 coordinate 7,432,382, forward strand.
TATTCGTGGTTGCTGCCTGACCTGCTGAGCTCCTTCAGCATTGTCTGTGTGTTGCTCTTCATTTCATGGGTGGCATTGAGTCATAGCGGTTAGTGGAACACTGCTACATTAAATTTCTGCCGCGACTGTAAGGAGTTCTCTCCACGGGTTTCCTCCGGGTGCTCCAACTTTCCTCCCACCGTCCAAAGGGCCAAGGGTGAAAGTCAAAGTGTTTGAGGGGAACACGAGGGAGATCTTCTTCACTGAGAAGGTGGTGGGAGTGTGGCACAGGCTGCCAGTAGAAGTGATGGATCAGGATGCGATTTCAACATTTAAGAGAAGTTTGTATAGGTACGTGTCTGCTTTATGGTCTCGGTGCAAGTCATTAGAACTAGGAAGAATAATGGTTCAGCACTGTCAATCGGCTGAAGGGTTTGTTTCATTACTGTCATGTTCCATTACTCTATGATCTATGGATTAGTAGGTTAATTGGTCACATGAATGTAATTGGGTGGTGCTGGCTCTTTGGTCCTGAAGGGCCTGGTGTCATGGTGAACCTCTAAATAAAATAAATCAAAATTACTTATTTTTGAACAGGAGCGTCAGCCCTAGCACCTACCCTTCCCTGCTGCCGAGGGGTGGGAGAGCGATAGAGTGTGAGGTTACACTGTAGGTGCAGGCTTGAGGAAATCACAGCAAGTGAGGTATCTCGACACAACGTATGAAAAATCACAGTAGGTGAGGTATCTCGACACAACGTATGGAAATCACAGCAGCTGAGATATCTCGACACAACGTATGGAAATCACAGCAGCTGAGGTATCTCGATGCAAGGCATGGAAATCACAGCAGGTGAGATATCTCGACACAACGTATGGAAATCACAGCAGGTGAGATATCTCGACACAACGTATGGAAATCACAGCAGGTGAGGTATCTTGACACAACGTATGGAAATCACAGCAGGTGAGATATCTCGACACAACGTATGAAAAATCACAGCAGCTGAGATATCTCGACACAATGTATGGAAATCACAGCAGGTGAGGTATCTTGACACAACGTATGGAAATCACTGCTGCTGAGGTATCTCGACACAATGTATGGAAATCACAGCAGGTGAGGTATCTCGACACAACATATGGAAATCACAGCTGCTGAGATATTTTGACACAACGTATGGAAATCACAGGAGGTGAGGTATCTCGACAACGTATGGAAATCACAGCAGGTGAGGTATCTCGACACAACGTATGGAAATCACAGCTGCTGAGATAGCTCGACACAACGTATGGAAATCACAGCAGCTGAGATATCTCGACACAACGTATGGAAATCACAGCAGGTGAGATATCTCGACACAACGTATGGAAATCACAGCAGGTGAGGTATCTCGACACAACGTATGGAAATCACAGCAGCTGAGATATCGCGACACAACGTATGGAAATCACAGCAGGTGAGATATCTCGACACAACGTATGGAAATCACAGCAGGTGAGGTATCTCGACACAACGCATGGAAATCACAGCAGGTGAGGTATCTCGACACAACGTATGGAAATCACAGCAGGTGAGATATCTCGACACAACGTATGGAAATCACAGCAGGTGAGGTATCTCGACACAACGCATGGAAATCACAGCAGGTGAGGTATCTCGACACAACATATGGAAATCACAGCAGGTGAGGTATCTCGACACAATGTATGGAAATGACAGCAGGTGAGGTATCTCGACACAACGTATGGAAATCACAGCAGGTGAGATATCTCGACACAACGTATGGAAATCACAGCAGGTGAGGTATCTCGACACAACGTATGGAAATCACAGCAGGTGAGGTATCTCGACACAACGCATGGAAATCACAGCAGCTGAGATAGATCGACACAACGTATGGAAATGACAGCAGGTGAGGTATCTCGACACAATGTATGGAAATCACAGCAGCTGAGGTATCTCGACACAACGTATGGAAATCACAGCAGCTGAGATATCGACACAACGTATGGAAATCACAGCAGGTGAGGTATCTCGACACAATGTATGGAAATCACAGCAGGTGAGGTATCTCGACACAACGTATGGAAATCACAGCAGGTGAGATATCTCGACACAACGTATGGAAATCACAGCAGGTGAGGTATCGCGACACAACATATGGAAATCACAGGAGGTGAAGTATCTCGACACAACGTATGGAAATCACAGGAGGTGAAGTATCTTGACACAACGTATGGAAATCACTGCAGCTGAGATATCTCGACACAACGTATGGAAATCACAGGAGGTGAGGTATCTCGACACAACATATGGAAATCACAGGAGGTGAAGTATCTCGACACAACGTATGGAAATCACAGCAGGTGAGGTATCTTGACACAACGTATGGAAATCACTGCTGCTGAGGTATATCGACACAACGTATGGAAATCACAGCAGGTGAGGTATCTCGACACAACATATGGAAATCACAGCTGCTGAGATATTTTGACACAACGTATGGAAATCACAGGAGGTGAGGTATCTCGACAACGTATGGAAATCACAGCAGGTGAGGTATCTCGACACAACGTATGGAAATCACAGCTGCTGAGATAGCTCGACACAACGTATGGAAATCACAGCAGCTGAGATATCTCGACACAACGTATGGAAATCACAGCAGGTGAGATATCTCGACACAACGTATGGAAATCACAGCAGGTGAGGTATCTCGACACAACGTATGGAAATCACAGCAGCTGAGATATCGCGACACAACGTATGGAAATCACAGCAGGTGAGATATCTCGACACAACGTATGGAAATCACAGCAGGTGAGGTATCGTGACACAACGCATGGAAATCACAGCAGCTGAGATAGATCGACACAACGTATGGACATCACAGCAGCTGAGATATCTCAACACAACGTATGGAAATCACAGCAAGTGAGGTATCTCGACACAACGTATGGAAATGACAGCAGGTAAGGTATCTCGACACAATGTATGGAAATCACAGCAGCTGAGGTATCTCGACACAACGTATGGAAATCACAGCAGGTGAGATATCTTGACAGAACGTATGGAAATCACAGCAGGTGAGGTATCTCGACACAACGTATGGAAATCACAGCAGGTGAGGTATCTCAACACAACGTATGGAAATCACAGCAGCTGAGATATCTCGACACAACGTATGGAAATCACAGCAGGTGAGGTATCTCGACACAACATATGGAAATCACAGGAGGTGAAGTATCTCGACACAATGTATGGAAATCACAGGAGGTGAAGTAACTCGACACAACGTATGGAAATCAGAGCAGGTGTGGTATCTCGACACAATGTATGGAAATCACAGGAGGTGAAGTAACTCGACACAACATATGGAAATCACAGCAGGTGAGGTATCTCGACAACATATGGAAATCACAGCAGGTGAGGTATCTCGACACAACGTATGGAAATCACAGCAGGTGAGGTATCTTGACGCAACGTATGGAAATCACAGCAGGTGAGGTATCTCGACACAACGTATGGAAATCACAGGAGGTGAAGTATCTCGACACAACGTATGGAAATCACAGCAGGTGCGGTATCTCGACGCAATGTATGGAAATCACAGCAGGTGAGGTATCGCGACACGACGTATGGAAATCACAGCTGCTGAGATATCTCGACACAACGTATGGAAATCACAGCAGGTGAGGTATCTCGACAACGTATGGAAATCACAGCAGGTGAGGTATCTCGACACAATGTATGGAAATCACAGCTGCTGAGATAGATTGACACAACGTATGGACATCACAGCAGCTGAGATATCTCAACACAACGTATGGAAATCACAGCAGGTGAGGTATCTCGACACAACGTATGGAAATGACAGCAGGTAAGGTATCTCGACACAATGTATGGAAATCACAGCAGCTGAGGTATCTCGACACAACGTATGGAAATCACAGCAGGTGAGATATCTTGACACAACGTATGGAAATCACAGCAGGTGAGGTATCTCGACACAACGTATGGAAATCACAGCAGGTGAGGTATCTCAACACAACGTATGGAAATCACAGCAGCTGAGATATCTCGACACAACGTATGGAAATCACAGCAGCTGAGGTATCTCGACACAACGTATGGAAATCACAGCAGGTGAGATATCTTGACACAACGTATGGAAATCACAGCAGGTGAGGTATCTCGACACAACGTATGGAAATCACAGCAGGTGAGGTATCTCAACACAACGTATGGAAATCACAGCAGCTGAGATATCTCGACACAACGTATGGAAATCACAGCAGCTGAGATATCTCGACACAACATATGGAAATCACAGCAGGTGAGATATCTCGACACAACGTATGGAAATCACAGCAGGTGAGGTATCTCGACACAATGTATGGAAATCACAGGAGGTGAAGTAACTCGACACAACATATGGAAATCAGAGCAGGTGAGGTATCTCGACACAAAGTATGGAAATCACAGCTGCTGAGATATCTCGACACAACGTATGGAAATCACAGCAGGTGAGGTATCTCGACAACATATGGAAATCACAGCAGGTGAGGTATCTCGACACAACGTATGGAAATCACAGCAGGTGAGGTATCTTGACGCAACGTATGGAAATCACAGCAGGTGAGGTATCTCGACACAACGTATGGAAATCACAGGAGGTGAAGTATCTCGACACAACGTATGGAAATCACAGCAGGTGCGGTATCTCGACGCAATGTATGGAAATGACAGCAGGTAAGGTATCTCGACACAATGTATGGAAATCACAGCAGCTGAGGTATCTCGACACAACGTATGGAAATCACAGCAGGTGAGATATCTTGACACAACGTATGGAAATCACAGCAGGTGAGGTATCTCGACACAACGTATGGAAATCACAGCAGGTGAGGTATCTCGACACAACGTATGGAAATCACAGCAGGTGAGGTATCTCAACACAACGTATGGAAATCACAGCAGCTGAGATATCTCGACACAACGTATGGAAATCACAGCAGCTGAGGTATCTCGACACAACATATGGAAATCACAGGAGGTGAAGTATCTCGACACAATGTATGGAAATCACAGCAGGTGAGGTATCTCGACACAACGTATGGAAATCACAGCAGGTGAGGTATCTCGACACAACGTATGGAAATCACAGGAGGTGAAGTATCTCGACACAACGTATGGAAATCACAGCAGGTGCGGTATCTCGACGCAATGTATGGAAATCACAGCAGGTGAGGTATCTCGACACGACGTATGGAAATCACAGCTGCTGAGATATCTCGACACAACGTATGGAAATCACAGCAGGTGAGGTATCTCGACAACGTATGGAAATCACAGCAGGTGAGGTATCTCGACACAACGTATGGAAATCACAGCTGCTGGGATAGATCGACACAACGTATGGACATCACAGCAGCTGAGATATCTCAACACAACGTATGGAAATCACAGCAGGTGAGGTATCTCGACGCAATGTATGGAAATGACAGCAGGTAAGGTATCTCGACACAATGTATGGAAATCACAGCAGCTGAGGTATCTCGACACAACGTATGGAAATCACAGCAGGTGAGATATCTTGACACAACGTATGGAAATCACAGCAGGTGAGGTATCTCGACACAACGTATGGAAATCACAGCAGGTGAGGTATCTCGACACAACGTATGGAAATCACAGCAGGTGAGGTATCTCAACACAACGTATGGAAATCACAGCAGCTGAGATATCTCGACACAACGTATGGAAATCACAGCAGCTGAGGTATCTCGACACAACATATGGAAATCACAGGAGGTGAAGTATCTCGACACAATGTATGGAAATCACAGCAGGTGAGGTATCTCGACACAACGTATGGAAATCACAGCAGGTGAGGTATCTCGACACAACGTATGGAAATCACAGGAGGTGAAGTATCTCGACACAACGTATGGAAATCACAGCAGGTGCGGTATCTCGACGCAATGTATGGAAATCACAGCAGGTGAGGTATCTCGACACGACGTATGGAAATCACAGCTGCTGAGATATCTCGACACAACGTATGGAAATCACAGCAGGTGAGGTATCTCGACAACGTATGGAAATCACAGCAGGTGAGGTATCTCGACACAACGTATGGAAATCACAGCTGCTGAGATAGATCGACACAACGTATGGACATCACAGCAGCTGAGATATCTCAACACAACGTATGGAAATCACAGCAGGTGAGGTATCTCGACAAAATGTATGGAAATCACAGCAGGTGAGGTATCTCGACACAACGTATGGAAATCACAGCAGGTGAGATATCTCGACACAACGTATGGAAATCACAGCAGGTGAGATATCTCGACACAACGTTTGGAAATCAGAGCAGGTGAGGTATCTCGACGCAATGTATGGAAATCAGAGCAGGTGAGGTATCTCGACGCAATGTATGGAAATCAGAGCAGGTGAGGTATCTCGACACAATGTATGGAAATCACAGCAGGTGAGGTATCTCGATACAACGTATGGAAATCACAGCAGGTGAGGTATCTCGACAACATATGGAAATCACAGCAGGTGAGGTATCTCGACACAATGTATGGAAATCACAGCAGCTGAGATATCTCGACACAACGTATGGAAATCACAGCAGGTAAGGTATCTCGACACAACATATGGAAATCACAGGAGGTGAAGTATCTCGACACAATGTATGGAAATCACAGCAGGTGAGGTATCTCGACACAACGTATGGAAATCACAGCAGGTGAGGTATCTTGACGCAACGTATGGAAATCACAGCAGGTGAGGTATCTCGACACAACGTATGGAAATCACAGGAGGTGAAGTATCTCGACACAACGTATGGAAATCACAGCAGGTGCGGTATCTCGACGCAATGTATGGAAATCACAGCAGGTGAGGTATCTCGACACGACGTATGGAAATCACAGCTGCTGAGATATCTCGACACAACGTATGGAAATCACAGCAGGTGAGGTATCTCGACAACGTATGGAAATCACAGCAGGTGAGGTATCTCGACACAACGTATGGAAATCACAGCTGCTGAGATAGATCGACACAACGTATGGACATCACAGCAGCTGAGATATCTCAACACAACGTATGGAAATCACAGCAGGTGAGGTATCTCGACAAAATGTATGGAAATCACAGCAGGTGAGGTATCTCGACACAACGTATGGAAATCACAGCAGGTGAGATATCTCGACACAACGTATGGAAATCACAGCAGGTGAGATATCTCGACACAACGTTTGGAAATCAGAGCAGGTGAGGTATCTCGACGCAATGTATGGAAATCAGAGCAGGTGAGGTATCTCGACGCAATGTATGGAAATCAGAGCAGGTGAGGTATCTCGACACAATGTATGGAAATCACAGCAGGTGAGGTATCTCGATACAACGTATGGAAATCACAGCAGGTGAGGTATCTCGACAACATATGGAAATCACAGCAGGTGAGGTATCTCGACACAATGTATGGAAATCACAGCTGCTGAGATAGATCGACACAACGTATGGAAATCACAGCAGCTGAGATATCTCGACACAATGTATGGAAATCACAGCAGCTCAGATATCTCAACAGAACGTATGGAAATCACAGCTGCTGAGATATCTCAACACAACATATGGAAATCACAGCAGGTGAGGTATCTCAACACAACATATGGAAATGAAAAACAGGAAAGAGAAATGTCTGATCAGAGAGAAGGTTGAGGGAAAAAATGACAGGTCAGGCAGCACCTGTGGAAAGAGAGGCAGGCACTTCATTGGACTCTGAAGCATTAACCTTTTGGTTAAAGAAATTCCTTCTCATCTCCGTTCTAAATAGACATCTGTCTATACTCTCCCAGTCTCCTGTACTCTCTGGTCCTAGCCCCTCCCACTCCAGAAAACAACCTCTCCACATCCACCCTATCTAGGCCTTTCAACATCCAATATGTTTCAATGAGATTCTCCCCTCATTCTTCTAAATTCCAGCAAGTACGGCCCCAGAGCAAACTATATTTGCTCATATGATAACCCTTGCATTCCTGGAGTCATTCTTGTGAATCTCCTCTGAATCCTCTTCATTGTTAGCAGATCCTTCCTTAGATTAGGGTCACAATACTCCAAGTGAGGTCTCGCCAGTGAGTCTCAGCACTGCACCTTTGCTTGTTCGTTTCTTCACACACCAACCACTCGATGTGTAACAAAATACCTCTCTCGTGCCCCTTTTACATTCCTCCAATTACTTTGAAATGATGTCCCCTCCTATTATCCATTTATGGGAAAAAAAGCCTCTGGGTGTCTATCCAATCTATGCCTCTTATCAAGTCAGCTCGCATCCTCCTTTGTTCCAAAGAGAACAGCCCTAGCTAGCTCAAACTATCCTCGTAAGACATGCCCTGTACTCCAGACAGCATCCTGGTAAATCTCCTCCACACCCTATCTAAAGCTTCCACATCCTTCCTATAATAAGGCAACCAGAAATGAACACAATACTCCCAACTGCGGTCAAACCAGTTTCATAGAGCTACAACGTTACCTTGCAGCTCTCGAACTTCACTCCTAGACTAATGAAGGCCAGCACACCATCTGCCTTCTGAACCACCCTATGAATTTGTGTGGTGCCTTTGAGGGATTTGTAGACTTGCACCTGAGGATTCCTCTGGTCTCTCCACACTGACAAGAACCCTGCCATTAACCTTGCATTCGCCCTTCAAATTCAACCTTCTAAAGTGAATCACTTCGCAGTTCACTGGTGCCCACACTTTCGCGTGCATCCTTCATTTACTGTTTTTAATTCAGCGTTGAATCATCAGTACATTGTTCTTCATGACTGAGAGCACAAAGCAGGAAAGTTTACGATCGGAACCAATCCATAGGTTCTGTGGGACTGTAAGAACTAATTAACTGGGTAGAATCTGCAGAAACAACATCAGCACTTGTCTATTAATAACTAGCATGCCTGACATCACTCCCTCAACCTGGCTGCAAAGCCCTCAAAACCTATTTTCAACTCACAGCTTCACAGCTCTCTTGCATCCACCTCCCATCCACAATGACCATTAGACACAGGAGCAGAATTAGTCCATCTGGCCCATCAAATCTGCTCTGTCATTCCATCATAGCTAACTTATTCTCCCTCTCCACCCCGTTAACACCGACAAAGAGCAATTAAACCAAGCGGTTTGCAAAACAGAGCATTACAGCACAGTACAGGCCCTTACAGCCCACTACATGGTGCTAACCTACTCTGAGATCAATCGAACCCTTCCCTCACACACCGACCTGCATTTTCACCCATGCACCTTATGATGTTAATCATCATTCTCCTTCATACTCCTCATATGATATGGGAGGTCATGGTCTTTTCATGACCATGACTGTTCCTGGCAAATTTTTCTACAGAAATGTTCCACCATTGCCTTCTTCTGGGGCCCCAGCCATGGTCAATAATCTCCAGAAATTGTCTTTCTGCAATCAGTAGTCACATACAACCATCTACCTCCTGATCCCATGGCTTCATGTGACCTTCATTGGGGCTAAGCAGGAAATTATGCTGGGGGCAGCCCGCACGTGTCACCACATTTCTGGTGCCGACAGAGCATGCCCACAGCTCACCAGGGCACCCAGAGACACAGGGAGAATGTACAACTCCTTACAATCAGCAGCTGCAGAGGGTTGTGCTAACCGCTACACTACCGTGCCAGTGACACTTCCAATGAGGCCCATGACTGCCCCGCGCTGAGCGTGAAAGCTGGCCACCAACCCCTGAGACAAATTTAGTCTACTCTTCAAATGAAGTCACTAAGTTGATTGTCCCGTTGCTATTTGAGGGAAAATGTTTTCTTCAAACTGGCCACTGTTCTTCCTAAACACAAGTGATTCTGCAGATGCTGGAAATCCAGAGTAACACACACAAAATGCTGGAGGAACTCTCCAGATCAGGCAGCATCTACAGAAATGTATGAGGAATCAGTATTTCAGGCCGAGACTCTCAAGTAATTAGGAAGTGAGACCTCATAAACACGGACAACTGTGACCTCGCCCAGTAACCAGTATGAATACACACAATCAGTATCAGAGAGGTCCCTGGATAATCCTCAGACAGCAAAAGAGAGAGAGACAGAAATAGGTCAGTCAGAAGCACTGCTTCCTGATGACACTGATCTAATTTTAACTGCACATATGTCCACAAACATCAATAAATAATGTGTATTACACCATCCAAGTTAAAATTCCATGAGGCCTTAAGACAAATGAGCAGAATTAGGTCATTCAGCCCCTCGACTCTGTTCCGATATTCAATCATGGCTGATTTCATCATAGGGATCCCAGCAGAGATACTTAAATCATCCTTAGTGACAGGTGAGGTACCAGAGGACTGGAGGATAGCCAAAATTGTTCCACTGTTTAAGAAAGGCTTTGAAAAGAAACCAGGAATTTATCGGCCAGTGAGTCTGACATCAGCGATGGGAAAGTTATTGGAAGACATTGTCAGGGACTAGACATACAAGTATTTGGATAGCCATGGACTCATTAAGGATAGCCAGCATAGCTTTGTGTGTGGTAGGTCATCTCTGGCCTATCTTATGGAGTTTTTCAAGGAAGTTACCAGCAAAGTGGATGAAGACAAGGCAGTGAATGTTGTCTACAAGGACTTTAGCAAGGCATTTGACAAGATCCCGCATGGAAGGTTGGTCAAGAGGTTTCAGTCACTTGGCGTGCAGGATGAGGTAGTAAATTGGATTAGACATTGGCTTTCTGGGAGAAGCCAGTGAGTATGGTAAATGGTTGCCTCTCTGACTGGAGGCCTATGACCATTGGAGTGCCATGGAGATTGGTCCTTTGTTGTTTGTCATCGATATCAATGATCTGGATTATAATGTGGGTAACTGGATCAGCAAATTTGCAGATGACACCAATATTGGGGGTGTAGTGGACAGCGAGGAAGGTAGTCATGGCTTGCAGAGGGATCTGCATCAGCTGGAAAAATTAGCTGAAAAGTGGAAGATGGAATTTCATGCAGACAAGTATGAAGTGTTTCACTCTGGTAGGGCTCTGAGGAGTGCAGTAGAAGACAGAGATCTGGGAAGACAGGTAGATAGGACCGTAAAGTAAGATCTGGCACATTGGCCTTCATAAATCAAAGGTTCAGTGAACGCAGCCTTTTCTCCTTGGAGAGGCAGAGGATGAGGGGCACTGATCGTGTGGATAGTCAGAGGCCTTTCTCCAGGGCTAAAATGGCTAATACGAGAGGGCTTGGGAGTAGGTACAGCGGAGACATTAGAGGTAAGATTTCTATGCAGAGAGTGGTAAGTTCATAAAATAAGCTGCCAGCAACGGTGATGGAGACAGATACGATAGGGTCTATTCCAGCATCTGCAGATTTCCTCGTGTTTGGGTCTTTTAAGAGACTCCTGGATAGGTACATGGAGCTTAGAAAAATAGAGGGCTATGGGTAACCCTAGGTAATGTCTAAAGTAAGTACATGTTCGGTACCGCATTGAGGGCCGAAAGGCCTGTGTTGTGCTGTGGGTTTTCTATGTTTCTATGTTTCTAATTGAATACAGGAAATGGGATGTTATGTTGAAGTTATATATATTTTTGAGGTCTAATTTGGAGTATTGTGTGCAATTTTGGTCACCTAACTACACAGGAAAAATGTAAATAAGGTTGAAAGAGTGCAAAGTAAATTTACAAGGATGTTGTCAAGTCTGGAGAACTTGGGTTATAGAGGAAGATTGAATAGGTTAGGACTTTATTCCTTGGAAAAGTAGAAGATTGAGAGTAGATTTGATACAAACAGAAAACAAAATCAGATCGTGCAGACAGTAAAAGTAAGCAAATAGCATTCAGAATGAAAATGAGTCCTCAGACATGAAGCACAGAGCAGGCCACAGGCTCTGCATCGGTTCAGCACAGGACAGAGTAAATGTTGTGGAACCCTCAGACACAGAGCCTGGAGCAGCCGGAGCAGGCCACAGCCTCAGACCCAGACACGGAGCCCAGTACAGCTGGAGCAGGCCACAGCCTCAGACCCAGACACGGAGCCCAGAACAGCTGGAGCAGGCCACAGCCTCAGACCCAGACACGGAGCCCAGAACAGCTGGAGCAGGCCACAGCCTCAGACCCAAACACGGAGCCCAGAACAGCTGGAGCAGGCCACAGCCTCAGACCCAGACACGGAGCCCAGAACAGCTGGAGCAGGCCACAGCCTCAGACCCAGACACGGAGCCCAGAACAGCTGGAGCAGGCCACAGCCTCAGACCCAGACACGGAGCCCAGAACAGCTGGAGCAGGCCACAGCCTCAGACCCAGGCACGGAGCCCAGAACAGCTGGAGCAGGCCACAGCCTCAGACCCAGACACGGAGCCCAGAACAGCTGGAGCAGGCCACAGCCTCAGACTCAGACACGGAGCCCAGAACAGCTGGAGCAGGCCACAGCCTCAGACCCGGACACGGAGCCCAGAACAGCTGGAGCAGGCCACAGCCTCAGACCCAGACACAGAGCCCAGAACAGATGGAGCAGGCCACAGCCTCAGACCCAGACACGGAGCCCAGAACAGCTGGAGCAGGCCACAGCCTCAGACCCAGACACGGAGCCCAGAACAGCTGAAGCAGGCCACAGTCTCTGCCTTGGTTCAGCACAGGACTGAGTAAATATCGTGGAGCCCTCAGGCACGGAGCCCAGAACAGCTGGAGCAGGCCACAGTCTCTGCCTTGGTTCAGCACAGGACTGAGTAAACATTGTGGAGCCCTCAGACACAGAGCCCAGAGCAGATGGAGCAGGCCACAGGCTCTGCCTCGGTTCGGCACCAGGCTGAGTAAACATCGTGGAGCCCTCAGGCACAGAGCCTACAGCAGATGGAGCAGGCCACAGGCTCTGCCTCGGTTCGGCACCAGGCTGAGTAAACATCGTGGAGCCCTCAGGCACAGAGCCTACAGCAGATGGAGCAGGCCACAGGCTCTGCCTCAGTTCAGCACAGGGCCAAGCAAACATTGCAGATTAACAAGCAGAGCCTTCTTGACCCTTGCCTCTTGTCCCGACATCCTGCCATTTCAATCCATCTGGCCCATCATTTATATCATCCAGTCATCAGGTTGTTGATTGCTCTAGGACGCGGGCTCTGTCACTCAGTATGCTCAGGGCCCAGACACTGCCACCACGTTTTCACCCATACCCAACCTTTCCAAATCAATCAACCCTTGGACTTCCCTCACTCTCGATTCAGGTAGATAGGCCTCAATTCAGCATCAGTCCCTTTCGCCCTGACTTTGCTTTGCCCCTGCATGCCACGAATCTGCCTCAGCCATGGATTGACTTTGCCTCGCACCTGCTCACTTCGGCCCGTGACTGAGCCTCGCCATCATTCACTTCAACCCTCCTATCTGCCTCGCCTTTGTTCGCTGTGAACATTTACAATAAATTTTACCAGAATTAATGTTGTTAATAAAGTATTTACTCTAATTCTTTGTTTTGTTTGCAGCCAGTGTGTAGACACTGGGCTTCACCAGTGTCATCTTAAACTGACATACATTGTGAAATCTGTTGTTTTGCTGCAGCAGTACAGTGCAATACAAATTACTATAAATTATAAATTACAATAAGAAATATATATATAAAAAGATAAATTAATGATATAAGTAGTGCAAGAGAGAGCAAACAATGTTCATTGTCCATTCAGAAATCTGATGGCAGAGGAGAAGAAGCTGTTCCCAAAATATTGAGTGTTTGTCTGCAGTACCTCCTCCCTGATGGTAGCAACGAGAAGAGGGCATGTCCTGTGTGGTGGGAAGCTCTTAATGATGAAGACTGCCTTTTTGAGGCATCACCGTTTGAAATGCTGGGGAGGCTGGTGCCCATGATGGAGCAGCTGAGTTTGCAACTTTCTTCAGCTTTTTCCAATCCTGTGCAGTGATTGGAAACCAGACGGTGATGCAACCAGTTAGAATGCTCTCCACAGTCCATCTGTAGAAATTTGCAAGTCTTTGGTGAGATACTCCTATTGAAGTATAGCCAGTAATGCCTTCTTTGTAATTAGAACATAGAAACATAGAAAACCTACAGCACAATACAGGCCCTTCGGCCCACAAAGCTGTGCCGAACATGTCTTTACTTTAGAACGACCGAGGCTTACCCATAGCCTCTATTTGTCTGAGCTCCATGTGTCCATCCAGGAGTCTCTTAAAAGACCCTATTGTTTCCACCTCCACCACCACCGCTGGAAACTCATTCCACGCACTCACCACTCTCTGAGTAAAAAAACTTGCCCCTGGCATCTCCTCTGTACCTACTTCCAAGCACCTTAAAACTGTGCCGTCGCGTGCTAGCCATTTCAGCCCTGGGGAAAAGCCTCTGACTATCCACACAACCAATGCCTCTCATTATATTGTACTCCTCTATCAGGTCACCTCTCATCCTCCATCGCTCCAAGGAGAAAAGGCCAAGTTCACTCAAGCTATTCTCATAGTTCTTGTCCTAATGCTATGATGGTACGGGGGCAAAGAGATTGTTGGATGATGGGACAGATCACTGACAATGCTCAGGTCCCTGCGTATGCTGCTTTCTGAAAGATATTGCCAATGAGTGGAAGAGAGACCCCGATGATCGTCTCAGCAGTCCTCACAACCTCTTGTATGGATTTGTGATCAGCTGCCCTGCAATTCCAGTACCAGATAGTGATGCAGCTGGTGAGGACGCCCTCGAAGGTGCTCCTGTAGAAATTGGCTGGAATGCATGGGGGCAGCTTCACTTCCCTCAATCTCCTCAGGAAGTGAAGACTCCACTGTGCTTTTTTTTAACCAAAGAGACGGTGTTGAGGGACCAAGTGAGATTTTCCATTATTGGCATTCCCAGAAACTTGGTGTTCCTGACTCTCTCTACAGAGGATCTGCGTATGTAGTGAGTAGTGGTCAGCTTGCATCTTCCTAAAGTTAAATTACCATCTCTTTAGTCTGGTCCAAGTTGTTGAGTGAGGAGCTGTGTCAGAAACAAGAACAAGACTACGGCCCCAAATGTAATCCAAGCGTCCACAGAATCACATTATATTGAAACATAAAAGTGTTTATTATTAAATGTGTATTTATTGCATTTACTTTTAAAATGGAGATTACGGTTTCGTAGAAAAAAAGGAACGTAGTAAGCTTGGGGTGTCGTAGTTCAGAGTTCAATTCTAGCATCCTTTGTAAGAAAATTTGTACAATCTCCCTGTGTGTACATCGGTTTCCTCCCACATGTACGATTTTGCAGGTTAATTGGTCATTGTAAATTGTCCTGTGATTAGGTCAGGGTTAAATAGGTGGTTGCCTGGCGGTGTAGCTGGGAGTGCCAGCAGGGCCTGTTCTGCACAGCATCTCTAACTAAAAATAAAAATAAATTTAAAAATTTGACCTACGATGCTGTGCCTACCTTTTAACCTACTCCAAGATCAATCTAAGCCTTCCCTCCTGCATAACCCTCTATTTTTCTATCATCCATGTACCTATCCAAGAGTCTCTTCAAAGTGTAATCTATCTGCTTCTACCACCACCCCTGTTGGCATGTTCCACACACTCGCCACTCTCGGTGTAAAAAACCTACCTCTGACATCCCTGCTATTCTTTCCTCCAATCACCTTGAAATTATGTCCCCTTGTATCAGCTTTAGCTGCCCTGGGAAAGATATATTGCATTCGGCATCAGGTTTATAATGTGTTTATCATCGCACACTTGACAAGAGCCTGACCAGAAACAGAGATGTGCAGACAGTCACATGAATGTGAGGACAATGGATGCATATGAACACTGGGCAGACAGAAGTGTTTAGATCAGATGGCCATTTGATTACTAATTTAATTGGTTCAGCACAGCATTATGGGCCGAATGGCCTGTTCCCGGGCTCTACTATTTGATGTTCTGTGTTCTAGAAGCCAAGTTGGATGACAGTTGGACAGGTGACATTAAAAGGAAGGGGTTCACACTGCAACGTAAATGACATGGAATGAAAGAGACGTCTGGCCACGAATTCCAGTGTTTTGCGTCCTGAAAGCTGATGGGAAAGCCACAGTGGAGGGGTGAAGGATTGGAGGGTGCACTGGGGCAGAATTGGAGTGAGAGGTTGCAGTGATAGGGGGAGTTATGGACACAGAGGAGACCAAAAACAGTGAACACTTTAAATTGTCAGAATCAGAATCAACATTAAGCTTAATATCACTGACATATGTCACAAAATCTGTGGTTTGCAGCAGTACATTGCAGTACATAATAATAAAAAGCTATAAATTACAATAAGAAATATATATAAAATGTTACATTAAGTATGTAAAAAGAAAACAAAAACTGAGGAAATGTTCATGGGAACATTCAGAAATCTGATGGTGAAAGGGAAGAAGCCATTCCTGAAACACTGAGCTCATGTCTTCAGGCTTCTGTATCTCTTTCAATATGGTAGCAATGAGAAGAGAGCATGTCCTGGGTGGTGGGGGTCCTTAATGATGGAGATAGTGCAGATCAGTGAGTTCAGGGGTGAGGTATGAACCCTCTGCACATTCGGCAAGGACATGAAGAGCAGTTCAGGAACTCAGGTGAATGGAAGGAGCAGGAGATGAAAATGCAGTGTTGAGTAGGATGCACGGACAGGGAAGCTGGCAGTGATACAGACGAAAATTGACATTCCAGGTGAGAAACACATAAGAATAAGAAATGAAATAAATAGCACACCAAGATGTGGTCAAGATGACTAGAATATAAAAGCAATGATGTAATGCTGAGGCTTTATAAGACACAACATCCCCTCTACATTCTCAGAAGTTTGCATAGATTTGGCATGCCACCTAAAACTTGAACAAACTTTTATAGGTAAACATTAGAGAGTATCCTGACTGACTGCAACATGGCCTGGTATAGAAACACCAACTGCCAGGAATGGAAAAGTCTACAAAAGGTGGTGGATACAGTCCAACCCGCCACAGGTAAAGTCGTCCCCACCACTGAGCACAGCTACATGGAGCGCTATCACAGGAAAGCAGCCTCCATCATCAGGGACCCCACCATCCAGGCCATACTCTCTTCTCATTGATGCCATCAGGCAAGAGGTACAAGAGCCTCAGAACCAACACCACCAGGTTCAGGAACAGTTATTACCCCTCATCATCAGGCTCTTGAACCAGAGGGGATAACTTGCCCCAACTCAACACTGAACTGATTCTACAATCGGTGAACTCACTATCAACAACTCATGTTCTTGGTATTATTTATTTATTTACAGTATTTTATTTTTTTATTTATTCTGTTTGCCGCCTTTTGCACATTGATTATTGCAGTCTTTGTTTGAGATACAGCACAGTTAACAGGCCCTTGTGCCACCCAATTACAGCCGTGTGAAAAATTAACCTACTAATGCGTATGTCTGTGCAGTCTGGGAGGAGACTGGAGAAACCCACGTGGTCACAGGGAGAACATACAGACAGCAGCGGGAGCTGAACCCAGGTCACTGACGCTGTATTAGCGTTGTGCTGACCACGGTGCTGTGGTGCCACCTCACAGATTCTATTGGACAGTATTTCTTTGTTTATTCTGCCCGTGCAAAAGAAAATGAATCTTAGGGTAGTATATGGTGACATACATATGTGGCACTCTGATAATGAATGTACTTTGAACTTTGAACCTGGAAAGGAAGTGTTTACGGTGGTTTCAAACAGCAGGCAGGCACAATGGAGTGAGCAGACTCTGGGTATTATAACAGCCATTGTGGCATTGTCACTCACCAATCTCACGAAGCCAGTGCTGGCAGAGAGGATGAGGGACAAACCACTTAAGCTCTTCAGTGAACTCTCTCCCACCTGGTTTTATTTATTTATTTAGAGATACAGCACAGGAACAGGCCCTACCTGCCCAGTAATCCTAGCCCCCGACAACCTACCTATTTAAACTGCCAAATCACAGGACAATTTACAATGACCAATTAATTTACTATTCCGTATGTCTTTGGACTGCAGGAGAATACAGGAGCACCTGGAGGAAACCCATTCATTCACCAGGAGGACATAGTAATGCCTTACAGGCGGCATTGGAATACAACTCCTAACTCTGAAGCCCAAAATGTAATAGCATCACACGAACCACTATGCTACTGTGGCACCCACATTCACGTATAACCTATTTGAACTCCACCAACTACTTCAGTTCCATACCCCTAGTGCCATTGCCTCAGACTTCTGATAAAGCAAGGGGCAGGGGAAAGGGGTATAATTGTCATTAAATGGCAATGATCGGAGAATGGCTTTGTCGAGCACCTTCACTCTGTCCACCACGAATGTGGGATCTGGTATTTCAATTCAACGTCCCATTCCCATTCCAATATACTGGTCAAGGCCCCCTTTACTGCCATGATGAGGTCAATCTGAGGTTGGAGGAGCAATGCCTCATTTTCCATCTAGGTGGCTTTCAACCTGATGACGTGAGCATCAGTTTCTCTGACTCCAGTGGTGTCTCCCTCTCCCCCTTCCTCTTTGTCCATTCCAAATTGCACCTTCCCTCTTACTCCTTTTCTTCTCCTCACCTATCCATCACCTCCCATTGGACCTGCAAAGGAAATATTTACAGAACTTTCAAACCCTTCTCCCATGGTCTACTGTCCTCTCTGATCAAACTCCTTCATCTTCAGCCCTTTACCTCTTCTACTAGTCACTTCCCAGCCTCTTTCTTCATCACTCCCCTCCCCCCCCCAACTTCTGCCTCCTTCCTTTCCAGTCCTGATAAAGGATCTTGGCCCAAAGCATTACCTGTTTATTATCCTCCCAGGATGCTGCCTGACCTGCTGAGATCCTCTAGCACTTTGTGCATGTGTTCCTCATACTCTCCAGCAAGATTGACTGTCTGCATGCTGCAGATAACCATTCACTGGACAATTTGCTCCAACACCACTCTGTCAATAATTCACAATGGCAAATATTTTTTAGTTTGTCATCAGTATAACTTCAACTCATCCAAAAAAATCATGGTCTCTGCTACAACATGATCATTAATCCCAGAAAGAGAGAGTAACTTACCAAATGCTTGCTTGATTTGAGATCCACTAAAAATTCTTCACAACTTTGACCTGGACATGAACACAAGACATGAAGGTCAAACCAAAGGTGAAAGCTAGGATGAAGACATCAAGGAATATTTGATTATTGACTAAGGAGCACTGTCAGCATCACTTCAACCGGAGGGGATAACTTCACTCACCCCACCACTGAACTGCTCCCACAGCCTATGGACTCACTTTCAAGGACTCTTCATCTCATGTTTCAGATTTTTATTCCTTATACATTTTATTATTAATATTCTTTTTGTTTCTTTTTGTATTTGCAATTTGTTGTCCTTTGCAATTGGTTGCTTATCCAATTTGTGTGCAGTTTATCATCAATCCAATCATGTTTCTTTGTATTTACTGTGAATGCCTGTGAGAAAATAAATCAGAAGGTTGTATATGATGACATACATGTTCTTTGATAATCAATTTACTTGAACTTTGAATATTAAATAAATATCAATAGTCTTTTGCAAAACAGCTGGCAGTAGGATCCAATGGGGAGATCTTCAAGGGATTCAGGGGAAACTGGCAAGGTACGTTCAGAATTGGCTTGATGATCGGAAACGGAGGGTGAATAGTTGAAGGTTGAATCTCTATCTGGAGGTCACTGACACATGAGGTGCCCAGGGGTCAGTGTTAGTACCTCCGTTATTCATTACTTATGTTAATGAGGTAAATGTGTTTAGAAGCTATGATTAGCTAGTTAACTAAAGATACTAGAACTAGGAGTCTGTTCATTACAGGATACAATGAGTTGTTAAGAAATTGTAGACCTTAAGACACTGAAACACAGGAGGAGAATTAGGCCATTAGGCCCAACAAGTCTGCTCTGCAATTCCATCTGATTTATTATCCCTCCCAATGCCATTCTCCTGCCTTCTCCCCATAGCCATAAGCATATTTACTAATCAAGAACCCATCAACCTCCTCTTTAAATATACCCAATGACTTGGCCTCTAGAGTCATCAGTGGCAATGAATTCCACAGATTTGCCACTCTCTGGCTGAAGACAGCTCCTTCTCATCTCTGTTCCAAAGGGATGTCCTAGACTCCCCCACTATAGGAAGCATCTTCTCCATGCCCACTCTATCTAGCTCTTTCAATAATGAGATTTCCTCTCATTCTTCCAATCTACAATGAGTATAGGCTTAATCAGTATGGGAGGTGGTCTGAGGAATGGGAAATGAAGTTCAGCTTAGATAATGTAAAGAGATGCAATTTAATACTTCCAAAAGAATAAGTTATTGATTAGACAGGGCATCAAAGGTTACGTAGAGAAGGCAGGAGAATGGGGTTGAGAGGGTTAGTAAATCAGCTATGTTGGACTTGCAGAGTGGACGAGCTGAAAAGCCTAATTCTGCTCCTATGCTTTATGGTACTTGTTGTAAAATAAAACAATTACAAGAATAAACTGGAATGCCTTTTCATTTTTGCATTCACAGTTAAGGCATAACATAGTCCAACTGTACTGTTACTACGCAACACACACAAGATGCTGGAGGAAATCAGCAGATCAGGCAGTCACGTTTTGGGGCAAGACCATTCATCAAGACAGGAAAGGAAGGGGTAAGATGCGAGAACGTTCAGGGAGGGGAAAAGGTAAAAGCTGGGAGGTGATAGGTGAAATCAGGAGGGTGTGGTATGGGCAGAGTCAGTAAGGAGCTGGGTGAGATCAGGTGGGTGTGGTGGGGGGAGTCAGTAAGGAGCTGGGAGGTGATGGGTGAGATCAGGTGGGTGTGGGGGGAGTCAGTAAGGAGCTGGGAGGTGATGGGTGAGATCAGGTGGGTGTGGGGGGAGTCAGTAAGGAGTTGGGAGATGATGGGTGAGATCAGGTGGGTGTGGTATGGGGGGAGTCAGTAAGGAGCTGGGAGGTGATGGGTGAGATCAGGTGGGTGTGGTGGAGGGAGTCAGTAAGGAGCTGGGAGGTGATGGGTGAGATCAGGCGGGTGTGGTGGGGGGAGTCAGTAAGGAGCTGGGAGGTGATGGGTGAGATCAGGTGGGTGTGGTGGGGGGAGTCAGTAAGGAGCTGGGAGGTGATAGGTGAGATCAGGTGGGTGTGGTATGGGGGGAGTCAGTAAGGAGCTGGGAGGTGATGGGTGAGATCAGGTGGGTGTGGTGGGGGGAGTCAGTAAGGAGCTGGGAGGTGATGGGTGAGATCAGGTAGGTGTGGTGGGGGCAGTCAGTAAGGAGCTGGGAGGTGATCGGTGAGATCAGGTGGGTGTGGTGGGGGGAGTCAGTAAGGAGCTGGGAGGTGATGGGTGAGATCAGGTGGGTGTGGGGGGAGTCAGTAAGGAGCTGGGAGGTGATGGGTGAGATCAGGTGGGTGTGGGGGGAGTCAGTAAGGCGCTGGGAGGTGATGGGTGAGATCAGGTGGGTGTGGTATGGGGGGAGTCAGTAAGGAGCTGGGAGGTGATGAGTGAGATCAGGTGGGTGTGGGGGGAGTCAGTAAGGAGCTGGGAGGTGATGGGTGAGATCAGGTGGGTGTGGTGGGGGGAGTCAGTAAGGAGCTGGGAGGTGATGGGTGAGATCAGGTGGGTGTGGGGGGAGTCAGTAAGGAGCTGGGAGGTGATAGGTGAGATCAGGTGGGTGTGGTGTGGGGGGAGTCAGTAAGGAGCTGGGAGGTGATGGGTGAGATCAGGTGGGTGTGGTGTGGGGGAGTCAGTAAGGAGCTGGGAGGTGATGGGTGAGATCAGGTGGGTGTGGTGGGGGGAGTCAGTAAGGAGCTGGGAGGTGATGGGTGAGATCAGGTGGATGTGGTGGGGGGAGTCAGTAAGGAGCTGGGAGGAGATGGGTGAGATCAGGTGGGTGTGGTGGGGGGAGTCAGTAAGGAGCTGGCAGGTGATGGGTGAGATCAGGTGGGTGTGGTGGGGGGTCTGTAAGGAGCTGGGAGGTGATGGGTGAGATCAGGTGGGTGTGGTGGGGGGAGTCATTAAGGAGCTGGGAGGTGATGGGTGAGATCAGGTGGGTGTGGTGAGGGGGGAGTCAGTAAGGAGCTGGGAGGTGATGGGTGAGATCAGGTGGGTGTGGTGGGGGGAGTCAGTAAGGAGCTGGGAGGTGATAGGTGAGATCAGGTGGGTGTGGTATGGGGGGAGTCAGTAAGGAGCTGGGAGGTGATGGGTGAGATCAGGTGGGTGTGGTGGGGGGAGTCAGTAAGGAGCTGGGAGGTGATGGGTGAGATCAGGTAGGTGTGGTGGGGGCAGTCAGTAAGGAGCTGGGAGGTGATCGGTGAGATCAGGTGGGTGTGGTGGGGGGAGTCAGTAAGGAGCTGGGAGGTGATGGGTGAGATCAGGTGGGTGTGGGGGGAGTCAGTAAGGAGCTGGGAGGTGATGGGTGAGATCAGGTGGGTGTGGGGGGAGTCAGTAAGGCGCTGGGAGGTGATGGGTGAGATCAGGTGGGTGTGGTATGGGGGGAGTCAGTAAGGAGCTGGGAGGTGATGGGTGAGATCAGGTGGGTGTGGGGGGAGTCAGTAAGGAGCTGGGAGGTGATGGGTGAGATCAGGTGGGTGTGGTGGGGGGAGTCAGTAAGGAGCTGGGAGGTGATGGGTGAGATCAGGTGGGTGTGGGGGGAGTCAGTAAGGAGCTGGGAGGTGATAGGTGAGATCAGGTGGGTGTGGTGTGGGGGGAGTCAGTAAGGAGCTGGGAGGTGATGGGTGAGATCAGGTGGGTGTGGTGTGGGGGAGTCAGTAAGGAGCTGGGAGGTGATGGGTGAGATCAGGTGGGTGTGGTGGGGGGAGTCAGTAAGGAGCTGGGAGGTGATGGGTGAGATCAGGTGGATGTGGTGGGGGGAGTCAGTAAGGAGCTGGGAGGAGATGGGTGAGATCAGGTGGGTGTGGTGGGGGGAGTCAGTAAGGAGCTGGCAGGTGATGGGTGAGATCAGGTGGGTGTGGTGGGGGGTCTGTAAGGAGCTGGGAGGTGATGGGTGAGATCAGGTGGGTGTGGTGGGGGGAGTCATTAAGGAGCTGGGAGGTGATGGGTGAGATCAGGTGGGTGTGGTGAGGGGGGAGTCAGTAAGGAGCTGGGAGGTGATGGGTGAGATCAGGTGGGTGTGGTGGGGGGAGTCAGTAAGGAGCTGGGAGGTGATGGGTGAGATCAGGTGGGTGTGGTGTGGGGGGAGTCAGTAAGGAGCTGGGAGGTGATGGGTGAGATCAGGTGGGTGTGGTGGGGGGGAGTCAGTAAGGAGCTGGGAGGTGATGGGTGAGATCAGGTGGGTGTGGTGGGGGGAGTCAGAAGGAGCTGGGAGGTGAAGGGTGAGATCAGGTGGGTGTGGGGGGAGACAGTAAGGAGCTGGGAGGTGATGGGTGAGATCAGGTGGGTGTGGTATGAAGGGAGTCAGTAAGGAGCTGGGAGGTGATGGGTGAGATCAGGTGGGTGTGGTGGGGGGAGTCAGTAAGGAGCTGGGAGGTGATGGGTGAGATCAGGTGGGTGTGGTGGGGGGAGTCAGTAAGGAGCTGGGAGGTGATGGGTGAGATCAGGTGGGTGTGGTGGGGGGTCTGTAAGGAGCTGGGAGGTGATGGGTGAGATCAGGTGGGTGTGGTGTGGGGGGAGTCAGTAAGGAGCTGGGAGGTGATGGGTGAGATCAGGTGGGTGTGGGGGGAGTCAGTAAGGAGCTGGGAGGTGATAGGTGTGATCAGGTGGGTGTGGTGGGGGGAGTCAGTAAGGAGCTGGGAGGTGATGGATGAGATCAGGTGGGTGTGGTGGGGGGAGTCAGTAAGGAGCTGGCAGGTGATGGGTGAGATCAGGTGGGTGTGGTGGGGGGAGTCAGTAAGGAGCTGGCAGGTGATGGGTGAGATCAGGTGGGTGTGGTGGGGGGAGTCATTAAGGAGCTGGGCGGTGATGGGTGAGATCAGGTGGGTGTGGTGAGGGGGGAGTCAGTAAGGAGCTGGGAGGTGATGGGTGAGATCAGGTGGGTGTGGTGGGGGGAGTCAGTAAGGAGCTGGGAGGTGATGGGTGAGATCAGGTGGGTGTGGTGTGGGGGGAGTCAGTAAGGAGCTGGGAGGTGATGGGTGAGATCAGGTGGGTGTGGTGGGGGGAGTCAGAAGGAGCTGGGAGGTGAAGGGTGAGATCAGGTGGGTGTGGGGGGAGACAGTAAGGAGCTGGGAGTTGATGGGTGAGATCAGCTGGGTGTGGGGGGAGTCAGTTAGGAGCTGGGAGGTGATGGGTGAGATCAGGTGGGTGTGGTGGGGGGAGTCAGAAGGAGCTGGGAGGTGAAGGGTGAGATCAGGTGGGTGTGGGGGGAGACAGTAAGGAGCTGGGAGGTGATGGGTGAGATCAGGTGGGTGTGGGGGGAGTCAGAAAGGAGCTGGGAGGTGATGGGTGAGATCAGGTGGGTGTGGTGGGGGGAGTCAGTAAGGAGCTGGGAGGTGATGGGTGAGATCAGGTGGGTGTGGTGGGGGCAGTCAGTAAGGAGCTGGGAGGTGATGGGTGAGATCAGGTGGGTGTTTTATGGGGGGAGTCAGTAAGGAGCTGGGAGGTGATAGGTGAGATCAGGTGGGTGTGGTACGAAGGGAGTCAGTAAGGAGCTGGGAGGTGATGGGTGAGATCAGGTGGGTGTGGGGGGAGTCAGTAAGGAGCTGGGAGGTGATAGGTGTGATCAGGTGGGTGTGGTGGGGGGAGTCAGTAAGGAGCTGGGAGGTGATGGATGAGATCAGGTGGGTGTGGTGGGGGGAGTCAGTAAGGAGCTGGCAGGTGATGGGTGAGATCAGGTGGGTGTGGTGGGGGGAGTCAGTAAGGAGCTGGCAGGTGATGGGTGAGATCAGGTGGGTGTGGTGGGGGGAGTCATTAAGGAGCTGGGAGGTGATGGGTGAGATCAGGTGGGTGTGGTGAGGGGGGAGTCAGTAAGGAGCTGGAAGGTGATGGGTGAGATCAGGTGGGTGTGGTGGGGGAGTCAGTAAGGAGCTGGGAGGTGATGGGTGAGATCAGGTGGGTGTGGTGTGGGGGGAGTCAGTAAGGAGCTGGAAGGTGATGGGTGAGATCAGCTGGGTGTGGGGGGAGTCAGTAAGGAGCTGGGAGGTGATGGGTGAGATCAGGTGGGTGTGGTGGGGGGAGTCAGTAAGGAGCTGGGAGTTGATGGGTGAGATCAGCTGGGTGTGGGGGGAGTCAGTAAGGAGCTGGGAGGTGATGGGTGAGATCAGGTGGATGTGGTGGGGGGAGTCAGAAGGAGCTGGGAGGTGAAGGGTGAGATCAGGTGGGTGTGGGGGGAGACAGTAAGGAGCTGGGAGGTGATGGGTGAGATCAGGTGGGTGTGGGGGGAGTCAGAAAGGAGCTGGGAGGTGATGGGTGAGATCAGGTGGGTGTGGTGGGGGGAGTCAGTAAGGAGCTGGGAGGTGATGGGTGAGATCAGGTGGGTGTGGTGGGGGCAGTCAGTAAGGAGCTGGGAGGTGATGGGTGAGATCAGGTGGGTGTTTTATGGGGGGAGTCAGTAAGGAGCTGGGAGGTGATAGGTGAGATCAGGTGGGTGTGGTACGAAGGGAGTCAGTAAGGAGCTGGGAGGTGATGGGTGAGATCAGGTGGGTGTGGTGGGGGGAGTCAGTAAGGAGCTGGGAGGTGATGGGTGAGATCAGGTGGGTGTGGGGGGGAGTCAGTAAGGAGCTGGGAGGTGATGGGTGAGATCAGGTGGGTGTGGTGGGGGGAGTCAGTAAGGAGCTGGGAGGTGATGGGTGAGATCAGCTGGGTGTGGGGGGAGTCAGTAAGGAGCTGGGAGGTGATGGGTGAGATCAGGTGGGTGTGGTGGGGGGAGTCAGAAGGAGCTGGGAGGTGAAGGGTGAGATCAGGTGGGTGTGCGGGGAGACAGTAAGGAGCTGGGAGGTGATGGGTGAGATCAGGTGGGTGTGGGGGGAGTCAGTAAGGAGCTGGGAGGTGATGGGTGAGATCAGGTGGGTGTGGGGGGAGTCAGAAAGGAGCTGGGAGGTGATGGGTGAGATCAGGTGGGTGTGGTGGGGGGAGTCAGTAAGGAGCTGGGAGGTGATGGGTGAGATCAGGTGGGTGTGGTGGGGGTAGTCAGTAAGGAGCTGGGAGGTGATGGATGAGATCAGGTGGGTGTTTTATGGGGGGAGTCAGTAAGGAGCTGGGAGGTGATAGGTGAGATCAGGTGAGTGTGGTACGAAGGGAGTCAGTAAGGAGCTGGGAGGTGATGGGTGAGATCAGGTGGGTGTGGTGGGGGGAGTCAGTAAGGAGCTGGGAGGTGATGGGTGAGATCAGGTGGGTGTGGGGGGGAGTCAGTAAGGAGCTGGGAGGTGATGGGTGAGATCAGGTGGGTGTGGTGGGGGGAGTCACTAAGGCGCTGGGAGGTGATGGGTGAGATCTGGTGGGTGTGGTATGGGGGGAGTCAGTAAGGAGCTGGGAGGTGATGGGTGAGATCAGGTGGGTGTGGTGGGGGGAGTCAGTAAGGAGCTGGGAGGTGATGGGTGAGATCAGGTGGGTGTGGTGGCGGGAGTCAGTAAGGAGCTGGGAGGTGATGGGTGAGATCAGGTGGGTGTGGGGGTAGTCAGTAAGGAGCTGGGAGGTGATGGGTGAGATCAGGTGGGTGTGGTATGAGGGGAGTCAGTAAGGAGCTGGGAGGTGATGGGTGAGATCAGGTGGGTGTGGTATGCGGGGAGTCAGTAAGGAGCTGGGAGGTGATGGGTGAGATCAGGAGGGTGTGGTGGGGGGAGTCAGTAAGGAGCTGGGAGGTGATGGGTGAGATCAGGTGGGTGTGGGGGGAGTCAGTAAGGAGCTGGGAGGTGATGCGTGAGATCAGGAGGGTGTGGGGGGAGTCAGTAAGGAGCTGGGAGGTGATGGGTGAGATCAGGTGGGTGTGGTGGGGGGAGTCAGTAAGGAGCTGGGAGGTGATGGGTGAGATCAGGTGGGTGTGGTGGGGGGAGTCATTAAGGAGCTGGGAGGTGATGGGTGAGATCAGCTGGGTGTGGGGGGAGTCACTAAGGCGCTGGGAGGTGATGCGTGAGATCAGGTGGGTGTGGGGGGAGTCAGTAAGGAGCTGGGAGGTGATGGGTGAGATCAGGTGGGTTTGGTGGGGGGAGTCAGTAAGGAGCTGGGAGGTGATGGGTGAGATCAGGTGGGTGTGGTGGGGGGGGTCATTAAGGAGCTGGGAGGTGATGGGTGAGATCAGGTGGGTGTGGTGAGGGGGGAGTCAGTAAGGAGCTGGGAGGTGATGGGTGAGATCAGGTGGGTGTGGTGGGGGGAGTCAGTAAGGAGCTGGGAGGTGATGGGTGAGATCAGGTGGGTGTGGTGTGGGGGGAGTCAGTAATGAGCTGGGAGGTGATGGGTGAGATCAGGTGGGTGTGGTGGGGGGAGTCACTAAGGCGCTGGGAGGTGATGGGTGAGATCAGGTGGGTGTGGTATGGGGGGAGTCAGTAAGGAGCTGGGAGGTGATGGGTGAGATCAGGTGGGTGTGGTGGGGGGAGTCAGTAAGGAGCTGGGAGGTGATGGGTGAGATCAGGTGGGTGTGGTGGGGGGAGTCAGTAAGGAGCTGGGAGGTGATGGGTGAGATCAGGTGGGTGTGGTGGCGGGAGTCAGTAAGGAGCTGGGAGGTGATGGGTGAGATCAGGTGGGTGTGGGGGTAGTCAGTAAGGAGCTGGGAGGTGATGGGTGAGATCAGGTGGGTGTGGTATGAGGGGAGTCAGTAAGGAGCTGGGAGGTGATGGGTGAGATCAGGTGGGTGTGGTGGGGGGAGTCAGTAAGGAGCTGGGAGGTGATGGGTGAGATCAGGTGGGTGTGGGGGGAGTCAGTAAGGAGCTGGGAGGTGATGCGTGAGATCAGGTGGGTGTGGGGGGAGTCAGTAAGGAGCTGGGAGGTGATGGGTGAGATCAGGTGGGTGTGGTGGGGGGAGTCAGTAAGGAGCTGGGAGGTGATGGGTGAGATCAGGTGGGTGTGGTGGGGGGAGTCATTAAGGAGCTGGGAGGTGATGGGTGAGATCAGGTGGGTCTGGTGAGGGGGGAGTCAGTAAGGAGCTGGGAGGTGATGGGTGAGATCAGGTGGGTGTGGTGGGGGGAGTCAGTAAGGAGCTGGGAGGTGATGGGTGAGATCAGGTGGGTGTGGTGTGGGGGGAGTCAGTAAGGAGCTGGGAGGTGATGGGTGAGATCAGCTGGGTGTGGGGGGAGTCAGTAAGGAGCTGGGAGGTGATGGGTGAGATCAGGTGGGTGTGGTGGAGGGAGTCAGTAAGGAGCTGGGAGGTGATGGGTGAGATCAGGTGGGTGTGGGGGGAGTCAGTAAGGAGCTGGGAGGTGATGGGTGAGATCAGGTGGGTGTGGTGGGGGGAGTCAGTAAGGAGCTGGGAGGTGATGGGTGAGATCAGGTGGGTGTGGTGGGGGCAGTCAGTAAGGAGCTGGGAGGTGATGGGTGAGATCAGGTGGGTGTTTTATGGGGGGAGTCAGTAAGGAGCTGGGAGGTGATAGGTGAGATCAGGTGGGTGTGGTATGAAGGGAGTCAGTAAGGCGCTGGGAGGTGATGGGTGAGATCAGGTGGGTGTGGTATGGGGGGAGTCAGTAAGGAGCTTTGAGGTGATGGGTGAGATCAGGTGGGTGTGGTGGGGGGAGTCAGTAAGGCACTGGGAGGTGATGGGTGAGATCAGGTGGATGTGGTATGGGGGGAGTCAGTAAGGAGCTGGGAGGTGATGGGTGAGATCAGGTGGGTGTGGTGGGGGGTGTCAGTAAGGAGCTGGGAGGTGATGGGTGAGATCAGGTGGGTGTGGTATGGGGGGAGTCAGTAAGGAGCTGGGAGGTGATGGGTGAGATCAGGTGGGTGTGGTGGGGGGTGTCAGTAAGGAGCTGGGAGGTGATGGGTGAGATCAGGTGGGTGTGGTGGGGGGAGTCAGTAAGGAGCTGGGAGGTGATGGGTGAGATCAGGTGGGTGTGGTGGGGGGAGTCAGTAAGGAGCTGGGAGGTGATGGGTGAGATCAGGTGGGTGTGGTGGGGGGAGTCAGTAAGGAGCTGGGAGGTGATGGGTGGGATCAGGTGGGTGTGGGGGGAGTCAGTAAGGAGCTGGGAGGTGATGGGTGAGATCAGCTGGGAGTGGGGGGAGTCAGTAAGGAGCTGGGAGGTGATGGGTGAGATCAGATGGGTGTGGTGGGGGGAGTCAGTAAGGAGCTGGGAGGTGATGGGTGATATCAGGTGGGTGTGGTATGGGGGGAGTCAGTAAGGAGCGGAGGTGATGCGTGAGATCAGGTGGGTGTGGTATGGGGGGAGTCAGTAAGGAGCTGGGAGGAGATGGGTGAGATCAGCTGGGTGTGGGGGGAGTCAGTAAGGAGCTGGGAGGTGATGGGTGAGATCAGGTGGGTGTGGTGGGGGGAGTCAGTAAGTAGCTGGGAGGTGATGGGTGAGATCAGGTGGTTGTGGTGGGGAGTCAGTAAGGAGCTGGCAGGTGATGGGTGAGATCAGGTGGGTGTGGGGGGAGTCAGTAAGGAGCTGGCAGGTGATGGGTGAGATCAGGTGGGTGTGGGGGGAGTCAGTAAGGAGCTGGGAGGTGATGGGTGAGATCAGGTGGTTGTGGTGGGGGGAGTCAGTAAGGAGCTGGGAGTTGATGGGTGAGATCAGCTGGGTGTGGGGGGAGTCAGTAAGGAGCTGGGAGGTGATGGGTGAGATCAGGTGGGTGTGATGGGGGGAGTCAGAAGGAGCTGGGAGGTGAAGGGTGAGATCAGGTGGGTGTGGGGGGAGACAGTAAGGAGCTGGGAGGTGATGGGTGAGATCAGGTGGGTGTGGTGAGGGGGGAGTCAGTAAGGAGCTGGGAGGTGATGGGTGAGATCAGGTGGGTGTGGTGGGGGGAGTCAGTAAGGAGCTGGGAGGTGATGGGTGAGATCAGGTGGGTGTGGTGGGGGGAGTCAGTAAGGAGCTGGCAGGTGATGGGTGAGATCAGGTGGGTGTGGTGGGGGGAGTCATTAAGGAGCTGGGAGGTGATGGGTGAGATCAGGTGGGTGTGGTGGGGGGGAGTCAGTAAGGAGCTGGGAGGTGATGGGTGCGATCAGGTGGGTGTGGGGGGAGTCAGTAAGGAGCTGGGAGGTGATGGGTGAGATCAGGTGGGTGTGGTGTGGGGGGAGTCAGTAAGGAGCTGGGAGATGATGGGTGAGATCAGGTGGGTGTGTGGGGAGTCAGTAAGGAGCTGGGAGGTGATGGGTGAGATCAGGTGGGTGTGGTGTGGGGGGAGTCAGTAAGGAGCTGGGAGGTGATGGGTGAGATCAGGTGGGGGTGGTATGAGGGGAGTCAGTAAGGAGCTGGGATGTGATGGGTGAGATCAGGTGGGTGTGGTGGGGGGGAGTCAGTAAGGAGCTGGGAGGTGATGGGTGTGATCAGGTGGGTGTGGGGGGAGTCAGTAAGGAGCTGGGAGGTGATGGGTGAGATCAGGTGGGTGTGGGAGGAGTCAGTAAGGAGCTGGGTGGTGATGGGTGAGATCAGGTGGGTGTGGTATGAGGGGAGTCAGTAAGGAGCAGGGAGGTGATGGGTGAGATCAGGTGGGTGTGGTATGGGGGGAGTCAGTAAGGAGCTGGGAGGTGATGGGTGAGATCAGGTTGGTGTGGGGGGAGTCAGTAAGGAGCTGGGAGGTGATGGGTGAGATCAGGTGGGTGTGGTGGGGGGAGTCAGTAAGGAGCTGGGAGGTGATGGGTGAGATCAGGTGGGTGTGGTGGGGGGAGTCAGTAAGGAGCTGGGAGGTGATGGGTGAGATCAGGTGGGTGTGGTGAGGGGGGAGTCAGTAAGGAGCTGGGAGGTGATGGGTGAGATCAGGTGGGTGTGGTGGGGGGAGTCAGTAAGGAGCTGGGAGGTGATGGGTGAGATCAGGTGGGTGTGGTGGGGGGAGTCAGTAAGGAGCTGGCAGGTGATGGGTGAGATCAGGTGGGTGTGGTGGGGGGAGTCATTAAGGAGCTGGGAGGTGATGGGTGAGATCAGGTGGGTGTGGTGGGGGGGAGTCAGTAAGGAGCTGGGAGGTGATGGGTGCGATCAGGTGGGTGTGGGGGGAGTCAGTAAGGAGCTGGGAGGTGATGGGTGAGATCAGGTGGGTGTGGTGTGGGGGGAGTCAGTAAGGAGCTGGGAGATGATCGGTGAGATCAGGTGGGTGTGTGGGGAGTCAGTAAGGAGCTGAGAGGTGATGGGTGAGATCAGGTGGGTTTGGTGTGGGGGGAGTCAGTAAGGAGCTGGGAGGTGATGGGTGAGATCAGGTGGGAGTGGTATGAGGGGAGTCAGTAAGGAGCTGGGATGTGATGGGTGAGATCAGGTGGGTGTGGTGGGGGGGAGTCAGTAAGGAGCTGGGAGGTGATGGGTGTGATCAGGTGGGTGTGGGGGGAGTCAGTAAGGAGCTGGGAGGTGATGGGTGAGATCAGGTGGGTGTGGGGGAGTCAGTAAGGAGCTGGGAGGTGATGGGTGAGATCAGGTGGGTGTGGTATGAGGGGAGTCAGTAAGGAGCTGGGAGGTGATGGGTGAGATCAGGTGGGTGTGGTATGGGGGGAGTCAGTAAGGAGCTGGGAGGTGATGGGTGAGATCAGGTGGGTGTGGTATGGGGGGAGTCAGTAAGGAGCTGGGAGGTGATGGGTGAGATCAGGTGGGTGTGGTGGGGGGAGTCAGTAAGGAGCTGGGAGGTGATGGGTGAGATCAGGTGGGTGTGGTGGGGGGCTGTAAGGAGCTGGGAGGTGATGGGTGAGATCAGGTGGGTGTGGGGGGAGTCAGTAAGGAGCTGGGAGGTGATGGGTGAGATCAGGTGGGTGTGGTATGAGGGGAGTCAGTAAGGAGCTGGGAGGTGATGGGTGAGATCAGGTGGGTGTGGTATGAGGGGAGTCAGTAAGGAGCTGGGAGGTGATGGGTGAGATCAGGTGGGTGTGGTGGGGGGAGTCAGTAAGGAGCTGGGAGGTGATGGGTGAGATCAGGTGGGTGTGGGGGGAGTCAGTAAGGAGCTGGGAGGTGATGGGTGAGATCCGGTGGGTGTGGTGGGGGGAATCAGTAAGGAGCTGGGAGGTGATGGGTGAGATCAGGTGGGTGTGGTGGGGGGAGTCAGTAAGTAGCTGGGAGGTGATGGGTGAGATCAGGTGGGTGTGGTATGGGGGGAGTCAGTAAGGAGCTGGGAGGTGATGGGTGAGATCAGCTGGGTGTGGTGGGGGGGCAGAGTCAGTAAGGTGCTGGGAGGTGATGTGTGAGATCAGGTGGGTGTGGTGGGGGAGTCAGTAAGGAGCTGGGAGGTGATGGGTGAGATCAGGTGGGTGTGGTGGGGGGCTGTAAGGAGCTGGGAGGTGATGGGTGAGATCAGGTGGGTGTGGTGGGGGGAGTCAGTAAGGAGCTGGGAGGTGATGGGTGAGATCAGGTGGGTATGGGGGGAGTCAGTAAGGAGCTGGGAGGTGATGGGTGAGATCAGGTGGGTGTGGTGGGGGGAGTCAGTAAGGAGCTGGGAGGTGATGGGTGAGATCAGGTGGGTGTGGGGGGGAGTCAGTAAGGAGCTGGGAGGTGATGGGTGAAATCAGGTGGGTGTGGTGGGGGGAGTCAGTTAGGTGCTGGGAGGTGATGTGTGAGATCAGGTGGGAGTGGTGGGGGGGAGTCAGTAAGGAGCTGGGAGGTGATGGGTGAGATCAGGTGGGTGTGGTGGGGGGAGTCAGTAAGGAGCTGGGAGGTGATGGGTGAGATCAGGTGGGTGTGGTGAAGGGAGTCAGTAAGGAGCTGGGAGGTGATGGGTGAGATCAGGTGGGTGTGGTGGGGGCAGTCAGTAAGGAGCTGGGAGGTGATGGGTGAGATCAGGTGGGTGTGGTGGGGTGTGTCAGTAAGGAGCTGGGAGGTGATGGGTGAGATCAGGTGGGTGTGGGGGGAGTCAGTAAGGAGCTGGGAGGTGATGGGTGAGATCAGGTGGGAGTGGTGTGGGGGAGTCAGTAAGGAGCTGGGAGGTGATGGGTGAGATCAGGTGGGTGTGGTGGGGGGGAGTCAGTAAGGAGCTGGGAGGTGATGGGTGAGATCAGGTGGGTGTGGGGGGAGTCAGTAAGGAGCTGGGAGGTGATGTGTGAGATCAGGTGGGTGTGGTGGGGGGAGTCAGTAAGGAGCTGGGAGGTGATGGGTGAGATCAGGTGGGTGTGGTGGGGGGAGTCAGTAAGGAGCTGGGAGGTGATGGGTGAGATCAGGTAGGTGTGGTATGAGGGGAGTCAGTAAGGAGCTTGGAGGTGATGGGTGAGATCAGGTGGGTGTGGTGGGGGGAGTCAGTAAGGAGCTTGGAGGTGATGGGTGAGATCAGGTGGGTGTGGGGGGAGTCAGTAAGGAGCTGGGAGGTGATGGGTGAGATCAGGTGGGTGTGGTGGGGGGAGTCAGTAAGGAGCTGGGAGGTGATGGGTGAGATCAGGTGGGAGTGGTGGGGGGGAGTCAGTAAGGAGCTGGGAGGTGATGGGTGAGATCAGGTGGGTGTGGTGGGGGGAGTCAGTAAGGAGCTGGGAGGTGTTGGGTGAGATCAGGTGGGTGTGGTGGGGGGAGTCAGTAAGGAGCTGGGAGGTGATGGGTGAGATCAGGTGGGTGTGGTGGGGGGAGTCAGTAAGGAGCTGGGAGGTGATGGGTGAGATCAGGTGGGTGTGGTGGGGGGAGTCAGTAAGGAGCTGGGAGGTGATGGGTGAGATCAGGTGGGTGTGGGGGGGAGTCAGTAAGGAGCTGGGAGGTGATGGGTGAGATCAGGTGGGTGTGGTGGGGGGAGTCAGTAAGGAGCTGGGAGGTGATGGGTGAGATCAGGTGGGTGTGGTATGGGGGGAGTCAGTAAGGAGCTTGGAGGTGATGGGTGAGATCAGGTGGGTGTGGTATGCCGGGAGTCAGTAAGGAGCTGGGAGGTGATGGGTGAGATCAGGTGGGTGTGGTGGGGGGAGTCAGTAAGGAGCTGGGAGGTGATGGGTGAGATCAGGTGGGTGTGGTATGAGGGGAGTCAGTAAGGAGCTGGGAGGTGATGGGTGAGATCAGGTGGGTGTGGTGGGGGGAGTCAGTAAGGAGCTGGGAGGTGATGGGTGAGATCAGGTGGGTGTGGTGGGGGGAGTCAGTAAGGAGCTGGGAGGTGATGGGTGAGATCAGGTGGGTGTGGTGGGGGGAGTCAGTAAGGAGCTGGGAGGTGATGGGTGAGATCAGGTGGGTGTGGTGGGGGGAGTCAGTAAGGAGCTGGCAGGTGATGGGTGAGATCAGGTGGGTGTGGTGGGGGGAGTCAGTAAGGAGCTGGGAGGTGACGGGTGAGATCAGGTGGGTGTGGTGGGGGAGTCAGTAAGGAGCTGGGAGGTGACGGGCGAGATCAGGTGGGTGTGGTGGGGGGAGTCAGTAAGGAGCTGGGAGGTGATGGGTGAGATCAGGTGGCTGTGGTGCAGGGGAGTCAGTAAGGAGCTGGGAGGTGATGGGTGAGAGCAGGTGGGTGTGGTGGGGGGAGTTAGTAAGGAGCTGGGAGGTGATGGGTGAGATCAGGTGGGTGTGGTGGGGGGAGTCAGTAAGGAGCTGGGAGGTGATGGGTGAGATCAGGTGGGTGTGGTGGGGGAGTCAGTAAGGAGCTGGGAGGTGATGGGTGAGATCAGGTGGGTGTGGTGGGGGGAGTTAGTAAGGAGCTGGGAGGTGATGTGTGAGATCAGGTGGGTGTGGTGGGGGGGAGTCAGTAAGGAGCTGGGAGGTGATGGGTGAGATCAGGTGGGTGTGGTATGAGGGGAGTCAGTAAGGAGCTGGGAGGTGATGGGTGAGATCAGGTGGGTGTGGTGGGGGCAGTCAGTAAGGAGTTGGAAGGTGATGGGTGAGATCAGGTGGGTGTGGTGGGGGGAGTCAGTAAGGAGCTGGGAGGTGATGGGTGAGATCAGGTTGGTGTGGTGGGGGGGCAGAGTCAGTAAGGAGCTGATAGGTTTGGAAGGTTAAGGTCTAAGGAAGAAGGAATCTGACGGGAGCAGAGAGCCCTTCATAGCTTCTGCCTGCACTCCAGCATGTGCGTGTGGGTTTCCATCATCTGCAGAATCTCTTGTGTTTACTGGTGCCACTCATGTGGTTTCATGGAGTTGTACATTACCTCAATAATGGGCAGCATGGCAGCACATGGTAGCTTGTGATAGTACAACACTTCAGAGCACAGGCTACCCTGTTTAATTCCCGCCACTGACTGTAAGGAGTTTGTATGCTCTCTCTTTGACCATGCGGGTTTCCTCCGGGTGCTCCAGTTGCCTCCCACTGTCCAAAGACGTACCGGTCAGTAGGTTAGTTGGTCATTGTAACTTGTCCTGTGATTAGGTTAAGATTAAACCGTGGGGTTGCTGTGTGGCAAGGGATGGAAAGACCTATTCCGTGCAATATCTCCATAAAATAAAATAGAATAATTGAAAGGTTTCCTCGCCCAACCCAACCCCTCCCTGCTGAGAACTAGAGGCTGATACAGTGAATGACAGTGCACTGATGAGCGTTAAGGACCTGGAAATGGGAATTTGCTGAAGGTGGCTGTGCAGGTATACAGAGTGGTGAAGAAAGCATTTCACATGCTGGCCTTCATCAGTCAGTGCACAGACTTTAAAAGCAGGGACTTCATGTTGCAGTTACACAAGTTGTTGATAAGGCATTTGGAGCACTGAATACAGCTTTGGTCTCCCTGCTGTATCAAACACATTGTGAAGCCAGAGAGGGTGTAGAACAGAATTATCAGGGTGCTGCCTGATTGGAAATCGAGGCCTTCTGTTGGTCAGGGATGACCATGGATATTGTGTCCTAACTGTCTATGTGATATTCAAGCCAGGGCAGTACGATATAGAGCCCATGCAGAAGGCTCCCCCTGTCCATGCAGCAGATGAATCCAAAGGAACGGCAGAGACTGATACAGTTTGTCACCAGAAGCATTGCAGGAATTGCAATTCAATGTTGAACATTGGACTGCCTTAGGGCCTCCAATCCTGGACTTATCCTTGGAATTAACTCCCAAACCTTCCCCATCAGTGGGTTTAGCCATAAGGCAGCAGAGATTTGAGATCAAAGTTTTCCTTCTCCAAGATGAGCTGCCAACTATGCCTGTCAAGCCTCATCTGCCTGAAGCAACTGGTTTTAGGGCACCAGTATTTCACCTTTGCCCCTTCTCCAGTCAGTAGAAACAGGGCCGCTAGACTTAAAACCTAAGCCACACATGAAGGCCAGGAACTGAACTTGGCTGTCAGAGGCTAGTTCAGATGCATGTCATTGACAGCATTTAATAGGTAGTGGGAGTTTCTTCCCACTACCACACCCAACTATAACAACCGTCAAGGACCTGGCTGAATTAGGCCTGAGTTATAGGGAGAACTTGACCACATTGGATCCTTATTCCCTCGAGAGCAGGAGAATGATGAGTAACTTCATAGAAGATGGGTATGGATAAGGTAGTCACAGCTTTTCCCCCAGGATTGGTGAATCCAAAACTCGAGGCCACAGATTAAAGATAAGAGGGGAATGGTTTAAAAGAGAAATGAGAGGTAACCTCTTTACACAGAGGATAGTGAGGACCTGGAGTGAGTTACCAGAGGAAGTGTGTACAATTGGAACTTTCAAGAGGCATTTGGATAAATACATGGAGGGAAGGGAGTTGGAGGGTTTTGGGCCAAATGCAGGGAATTGAGATTCCCAGGGAAGATGTTGTGGTCAGAATGGACAAGTTGGGCCAAGGGCCTATCTCCGTGCTGTATGGTTCTATGATTCTAATGGCTTTAAGCAGATGTAGCACGAAGGAAGATGATTGTAACTATTAGAGACTATTCATCTCAGTCATGAGATGACTCTGCAGGAGTCAAACCGCTTTGAGCTATTTCAGCCAATACTTTCCCTGAAGTATGTCAGGAATGTATCCTAATTGCAATTCTCCCATCATCCAATATCAAAGTTCAAAGGAAATTTATTATCAAAGTACAGATCTTTCACTATATACAACTCTGAGATTTGTTTTTGTGCAGACGTACTCAGTAAATTTAAGAAACGTAATAGAATCAATGAAAGGTACAGGGTGGACAATGCGCAAAACTGTGCAAATGGAAAGAAGAAATAAAACACAGAAAACAATAATACTAAACAAATAAGCAATAAATATTGAGAACATGAGATGACGAGCTCCTTAAAGTGAGTCCATAGGTTGTGGGAACTGTTCGGTGTTGGGGTGAGTGAAGTTGGGTTTGGTTCAGGAGCCTGATGGTTAAGGGGTAATAACTGTTCCTGAACCTGGTGGTAGGGGTCCTGAGGCTCCTGTACCTCCTTCCTGAGGGCAGCAGTGAGAAGACAGCCTGGCCTGGGTGGTGGGGGTCCTGAGGCTCCTGTACCTCCTTCCTGATGGTGGCAGTGAGAGGAGAGCCTGGCCTGGGTGGTGGGGGTCCTGAGGCTCCTGTACCTCCTTCCTGATGGTGGCAGTGAGAGGAGAGCCTGGCCTGGGTGGTGGGGGTCCTGAGGCTCCTGTACCTCCGTCCTGATGGCAGCGGTGAGAGGAGAGCCTGGCCTGGGTGGTGGGGGTCCTGAGGCTCCTATACCTCCTTCCTGAGGGCAGCAGTGAGAGGAGAGCCTGGCCTGGGTGGTGTGGGTCCTGAGGCTCCTGTACCTCCTTCCTGATGGCAGCAGTGAGAGGAGAGCCTGGCCTGGGTGGTGGGGGTCCTGAGGTTCCTGTTCCTCCTTCCTGAGGGCAGCAGTGAGAGGAGAGCCTGGCCTGGGTAGTGTGGGTCCTGAGGCTCCTGTACCTCCTTCCTGATGGCAGCAGTGAGAGGAGAGCCTGGCCTGGGTGGTGGGGGTCCTGAGGCTCCTGTACCACCTTCCTGATGGCAGCAGTGAGAGGAGAGCCTGGCCTGGGTGGTGGGGGTCCTGAGGCTCCTGTACCTCCTTCCTGATGGCAACAGTGAGAGGAGAGCCTGGACTGGGTGGTGGGGGTCCTCGATCATGGATGCTGCTTTCCTGTGACGATGCTCTATGTAGATGTGCTCAGTGGCTTTATTCGTGATGGACTGGGCTAACACATCAGGTAAAGTTGAATCGACACATATATGAGTGTCAGTATTGACCATGTGCTAATCGTCTTTAACAAAAGACTCCAGCATTATGAGCAACATAGTGAAATCTCTATACACCAGAAGAAAATATGACAGCGGAATGAAACATAGAAAAGTACAGCACAGGAACAAGCTCTTCAGTCTACAGTGTTGTGCCAGACCAATTAAATTAGTAATCAATCTTGCAGTCATCTAATCTAATCCCCTCTGCCTACACAATGTCTATATCCTTCCACTTTCCTCATATTCATCTGCCTAAACATCTCTTAAAAGTCCCTAATGTACCACCACCACAGGCAGCACATTTCAGGCTCCCACCCCTCTCTGTGTAAAAAGCAATTTGCCCCTCACACCTCCTTTAAAATTACTCCCTGTCACCTTAAGTGCATGGACTCTGGTATTAGATATTTCAACACTGGGGAGAAAGATAATGTCTGACTACTTTATCCATGCCTCAAGTAATCTTATAAACCTCGATCAGATCTCCCCTCAGGTCCAGCACTCCAGAGAAAACAACCCATGTTTGTCCAACCTCTCATAACAGCACATGCCCTCTAATCCAGGCAGCATCCTGGTAAACCTCTTCTGTACCCTCTCCAAAGGTGCAACATCCTTCCTCTAACAGGGCAACCAGAACTGTATGCAATACTCCAGAAGTGACTTAACCAGAGTTTCATAAAGCAGCAACATAACTTCCTGCTGTTTGAACTCAGTGCCTCAACTAATAAAGGCAGACATGCAATATGCCTTCTTAACCACCCTATCAACCTGTGTGGCAATTTCCAGGGAGCTATAAACTTGGACCCCAAGATCCCTCTGTTCATCTACACTGTTAATGGTCTTGCTGTTAACAGTGTACTGTCTCTTTACATTTGACCTACAAAAGTGTCATCATGAAGGAAAGACAGAATCAGGTTTAATATCATTGGCACATGTCATGAAATTGTTGCTTTGTAACAGTAGAACATTGCAATGCCTAATAAAAATATTAATTACAGTAATAAATATGCATTAAAAATAAGCTA
Source organism: Hypanus sabinus (assembly GCF_030144855.1). Taxonomy (NCBI): domain Eukaryota; kingdom Metazoa; phylum Chordata; class Chondrichthyes; order Myliobatiformes; family Dasyatidae; genus Hypanus; species Hypanus sabinus. The sequence goes on from NC_082707.1 coordinate 7,471,382, forward strand.
AATAAGTAGTGCAAAAAGGGAGAAAAGAAGTAGTGAGATAGTGTTCATGGTTCATTGTCCACTCAGATGGCAAAGGGAAAGAGGATGTTCCTGAAATTTTGAGTGTGTCTTCAGGCTCCTGTACCTCCTCCATGATGGTAGCAATGAGAAGAAGGCAGGCAAGTCCTGAGTGATGAGGGTCCTTAATGATAGATGCTGTCTTCATGAGACATTGCATTTTGAAGATGTTCTTAGTGCTGGAGAAGCTAGTGCTCATGATGAAGCTGGCTGAGTTTACAACTTTCTGCAGCTTTTTCTGGTCCTTTGCGGTGGCCCTTCCATACCAGATGGTGATTCAACCAGTAGAATGATCTCCACAATACATCAGGGATGAGATAAAGTTAATTTTGAGACTTTGTAGTGATCTGAAATTCCAGCTGCAATATCCTTCATGTTGTCGGTTGTGATGGGTTACTCCCATGACATTTTATACATTTAACTGTTGAAAAATAAGCTCCCAGACATAGAAATGATGGGAAGGAGAAGACTGACTGCTTTGTCTAATCTGGCCAATTGGAAAGTATGCTAAAGATCATGATTACGACCTGTGTGCCATCTCCACATCCCAATCCATGCCCACAACCACAATAGTATAGCAGTTAGCATGACACTATTACAGCTCAAGCCATCAAAGTTGGGAGTTCAATTCTGGCATCCTCTCTATATGTCTTCCCCATGGAAAGCATGGGTTTCCTCCAACAGTCCAGAGAGGTACCAGTTAGTAGATTACTGCTCTTTGTAACTGTCCTGTGATTAGGCTATGGTTAAATTGGGGTTGCTGTATGGTGCTGCTTGAAGGTCGGGAAAGGCCCATTCCATGCTGTATCCTTCAATAAACCCCACCTCACTATGTACATACACTCCTATGAGAGGCACTGTAAACAGAATAAGAGATTCCATTGACCTGCTGCCCTTACTGTCTGGCCATTCTCCTCTGACCTCTCTCCTTAATAAGGCATTTTTGCCCACAGAATTGCCACTCATTGGATTTTTTTTGTCTTTTGCACCATTTTCTGTAAACTCTAGAGACTGTTGTGCATGAAAATCCCAGAAGATCAGAAGTTTCTGAGATACTCAAACCATCCCATCTGGCAGCAACAATGAGTCCACATTCAAAGTCACTTAGATCATATTTCTTTCCCATTCTGATGTATGGACTAAACAACAACCATACCTACTGACCATGACTGCATGCTTTTATGTTTTGACTTGCTACCAAATGATTGGATGATTAGATATTTGCATTAACAAGCAGGTGTACAGGTGTACCTTATAAAGTGGCCACTGAGAATATACATATTTAAAGGAGAGTATTTCTACAATAACTGTTGGAGATAAATCGGAAACTATCTGAAGACAGCAGTTTAATAATGTAACATATTCAGGGATCCTTGCAGATTTGAGCACTGTAAGAACAGCATTTGTGAAGCTTGCAGGAGGTGTTTAAATCAAAGAGATAGCAGCCGTGTGTAGGCAGTCTGAATCTGTTCAGTACGCAAGAATATAAAAGCAAGGGTGGAATGCTTTGTAAAGCGTTGGTCAGACTGCACTTCTAATATGGTGAGCAGCTTTGAGCCGTTTATCAAAGAAAAGATGTGCTAGCATTAGAGAGTGTACAGAAGAGGTTCATGAAAAATGATGATGGGAATTAATACATTAATATATGAAACCACTTGTTGGCTCTGGACCTGTACACACTGGAGTTTAGAAGGATGGGGGGGGGATCTAATTCAAATCTATTGAAATATTGAAAGACCTAGATGGAGTGGATGTGGAGAGGATGTTTCCTCTAGTAAGGGAGTCTCGCATCAGAGAGCACAGTCTCAGAATAGAAGGATGTGCCATTACAGAAGGGATTTCTTTAGCTAAATGATGGTGAATCTGTGGAGGCCATCATCAGGTATATTTAAAGCATAGGTTGATGAGTTCAAGATATTAAAGGTTACATGGAGAAAACAGGAGAATGGAGTTGAGAGGTCTAATAAATCAGCCATAATGGGATGGCAGAGCAGATTTGATGTGCTGAATGGCCTAATTCTGCTCCAATGTCTTATGGTCTTATTTATAGGGAAATCAGAAGGGAATATATCAGCGTACACTTCTGATGTCCTCTTTATTTCCTGCTAGTGAAATCTGTGCTCAGTTCACAGGCTGATATATTAAAACTAAGCATCTAAGAGATGTTTGAAATATAGTGAGTGATAAACACAAGAGAAGCTGTAGATGTTGGAAGTCCAGAGCAATGCATACAAATAAATTCTTACATTCAGTCAATGCATCACATATATTTCTATTGCCAACAGGACTTTTGCCACTCGGCACATGCAAAATGCTGTAAGAGCTCAGCAGGTCAGGCAGCATCTATGGAGGGGAATGCGCAGTCAATGTTTCGGATTCAGACTGTTCATCAGGCCTCGTAAGAAAGGGGGCAGGGGAAGAAGCCAGACAAAGAAGGTGGGGGAGGAAAGGATGACACTCATATAGAGAATGGAAACAACTTTCAAATTTCAAAGTAAATTCATTTCCTCAGTGCATACGTATATGTTACCATAATTTTCTTTCAATCATTCACAGTAAATACATGAAACACAACAGATTCAATGAAAGACCACACCTAGGAGGACAGACAACAACCAATATACAAAAGGCAACAAACTGTATAAATATAAAACGCGAGAAGAAACAACAACATTAAATAAATAAGCAATAAATATCGAGAGAATCAGTTGTAGAGACGTTGAAAGTGAGTCCATAGGTTATGAGAACAGTTCAGTGTTGGGGAGAGTGAAATTGAGTGAAATTACCTCCTCTGTTTCAAGAGCCTGATGACTTAGAGGTAATAACTGTTATTGAACCTGTTGGTGTGAGTCCTGGGGCTTCTGTACCTCCTTCCTGATAGCAACAGTGAGAAGAGAGCACGGTCTGTATAGTGGGGGTCCCGGAATCGCATAGCGAGTGATCTTTAACTGTCCAATGTAACCATAGTCACGAACTTACACAAATATTTTTGCATTATAAGAGCTCATTAACAGAGCCCAAAAACGAAAATAATTAACTAATAATTGCCTACCTGGAAGGTATTCTGTATGCAGCTACACTTTACATATTATGTGACACATACGGACTTGCAAAGATGTTGGTGTAAAGTTCGTGGCTACGGTTTTACATTAGGCCGTTACTCGGTAGGTTTTGTGGGTGTTAATTAGCTCAGTGCAGGGTTCAGTGACTATACTTCATACTTCAGGAAATTGGATAGATCAGTCTTCAAACATCGTTAGAGTAAGGAAACCAGCCCGCGGTTCAGTTGATAGAGCAATCCAGTGGTGATGAAAAGAATCATTCTTCAGAGAGAGTCGCTGTGCTGTATCCCGGCGGGTGACACAAAACATCAACAACTCCAGTCTCTAACCCACCCCTACTTTGTCAGTCACCTTAAGTACAGACACTCCTGTGCCTAGAGTCACTTTGCGGGCATAAAATCAATCTATGTTATGCATCTATACTTATTGTGTTTTTTTATTCTTGTGTTCTTTTAATGTTGCATCCGCTCAGAGTAAAACATCGTTCTGTTTTACACTTATATACTGAAAAGGCGTTGAATACTCTTGAATCTATAATGAACGGATCCGGCGCTGTCGCCAACAATACTGAATGCTCTCGCTTCAGCACCAGGGACAGCGCTTGGCCCTCGCTGACAAGTAGGGAGCTGTTGCCCCGGAACAGTTTGGAACTTGCTCACCGCTGATGTCCAGGGTCCCCTAACACTAAATGTATTCAAAACAAGTCACTAAATACCCACTGGTGTTTAAATTCTAAGTATCCGCATAAAAATTAAAACCACACAAAAAAGCAGAAAACAATGAATAGTCATGGACCTGACTCTTCAAATCTCACAGCTGCGGCCTGACCCGCGGAGTTTTTCCACATCCTATATTTTCTTTTATATTTTCCAGTTTCTGCAGCTTCTGGTTGTGACCCTCGCAGAACCAGAGAAAATCCGGGGTGCCACGTCCGTGAAATATTGACATGCCTCTGTCCACCACACGGACCAGAGCAACACACACAGACAAAACGCTGGAGGAACTCAGTAGGTCAGTTAGCACCTATGGAGAGGAATAAACAATCGACGTTTCGGGCCGAGACCCTCCTTCGGACAAAGTCGTGGGTTCAACTGCCGAATCGCTTTGGTTCATCCTTAACGAAACCCCCTCCCAGTCTTTCCCAGTGTCTGTAGAAACCCCACAACATTCTGCTGAAAGCTGTAACGTGGCAAAAGAGCCCATGACGACACGATCTTGTTGCAGACTCATTCATTTCTTGCAGCGTAAAATCTACCAGGAAATTCCAATCCGTAAACAGCGTGTTTCCATAAATCCACTCCCCACCCGCATCCAATGTCTAATATATTTTAGTATCTTACTGCAACACTTAATCCTTTCATAAACAAAGTTTCGCATTACCTGTCCGCAGATGCGACAAAAATACTGCGAAATGGCGATGATTTGCAGAATCCGTCAACACTCACCTTTTACACAGAAATTATTTCAGGAAAAGTCTCCCTTTCTGTAGACAGGTTGCTGTGATGCAGAGTTTGAGAGAGGCGATCTGATCTCGCCATTGCATCGAGTGTTCAGACTGGAGGGTTCACGTGATCGCGCAAATTCATTATTTAATTCTCGCATCCAACAGCAATCCTGCGTCAAAGGGCAGCCGGCATATCGAGGTGAGAGAACAAAAAAAAAACACACGGTATCGTCTCCAGAGGCTCTCCTGTAGCACAGCACGGAGCGAGAGTGGCGCCGCGGCCTCTTCGACCCAAAACCCCAGCAAAAGTGTCAACCGACTCGGAGCGAGATACAACAGCAACCTACCTTCCTCTGAGGGATCCTGAAGGCGGCAGCTGCTGCACCTCACAGGGAAATAAGGATGATATCACCTCCCTTACCCACCCACTTTCATCACTCACCTGGTCTCACCTATCACTTGCCAGTTTGTACACCTCCCCCTTCCCCCGCCATCTTATTCTGGCTTCAATCTTTCCCCCTTCCTTTCCAGTCCCGATTAGGGTCCCGGTCCGAAATGCCGACTGTTTGATCCCCTCCATAGATGCTGCCTGATCTGCTGAGTTCCTCCAGTGTTTTGTGTGTGTTGCCCTGCCTGTATCTTTCTGATGTTTGGTTGTCCTTAGGAGTGTGTGTGTCTGTGTATGTGTGTGCGTGCCTGTGTGTGAGTGTGTGTCTGTGTGTGTGTGTGTGTGTGTGTGTGTGTGTGTCTGTGTGTGTGTGCCTGTGTATGTCTGTGTATATCTGTCTGTGTGTCTGTGTGTGTCTGTGTGAGTGTGTGTGTGTATCTGTGTGTGTGTGTCTGCGTGTGTATATCTGTGTGAGTGTGTGTGTATGTGTCTGTGTCTGTGTGTGTGTGTGTGTGTGTGTGTGTGTGTGTCTGTGTGTGTGTGCCTGTGTATGTCTGTGTATATCTGTGTGTGTGTCTGTGTGTGTGTGTCTGTGTGAGTGTGTGTGTGTATCTGTGTGTGTGTGTCTGCGTGTGTATATCTGTGTGTGTGTGTGTGTGTGTGTGTGTATCTGTGTGTGTGCGTGCGTGTGTGTGTGTCTGTGTGTGTATGTGTGTGTGTCTGTGTGTATATCTGTGTGTGTGTGTGTCTGTCATAAATGAGTATTACAATAAGGGATTTTGGTCAATTTCACTGAGAATTTTTATTTGTGAATCAGATGCTCCTTTTTTCACAGTTGTGCAAAAACAAGAAAAAATGTAAAACAAGAAAAACTAAAAATTCAAAAACTGAAATGTCAGCAATTCAAAAGTATTCATTCCCCTTTGCTCAGTACTTAGTTAAACCACCTCTGGCAGTTATCAATAAGTACATTTAATGTCAGAGAAATGAATACAATATACATCTTGAAATTCTTATTACAGCCTTTTGCTTCTTTTTCATTCTCTATTAATTTTCCACAATGTGATGGAGCAAGATTTGCCCATTCCTCTTTGCAAGATTTCTCAATCTGTGCCAGGTTAGTTGGGGAGCAGCGGTGGGCAGCAGTCTTGCGGTCTTGCCGAAGATGTTTGATTGGGAATGTCAGGACTGTGACTGGGCCACTCAAGGACATCAGTTTTCTTCATTTGAAGCCATTCCATGGTTGCTCTGGCACTAGCAGGTTTTTATCCAGGATCTCAAATGTATTCATGTTCCCATCAATCCCGACCAGATTTCCAGTCCCTGCTCCTGAAAAGCATCCCCATAGCATGATGCTACCACCACAGTAGTGATGGTGTTACCTGGCTGATGTGCAGTATTAGATTTATGCCACATGTACTGCTTAGTTTTGAGGCCAAAGGCTTCCACTTTAGTTTTATGTAGCCACAAGAGCTTCCATATAATTACAGTAAGTAACACTTTGCAAAGTGTTTACATTCAAGTATATTTTTTAATCCAGAGCTTCTTGTTGCCACTGTTCCATAATTGCCCTTTTTGCGCAAGGCCTTAGGGGTTGTGAAGCCATGAACTTCATCTCCAGTTGCAGCCATGGACATCAACAGCTCACTCAGAGTGACTGTTGGCACCACAGCAGTGTCTCTTAAAAGTGCCATTCTCCATTGACCAGATTGAAAGGGGTGGCCAGAGCTGGTCAGTACGACTGTGGTTTCTCTTTTTTTTTGCACTTTTTCACAGTGGACTGACTACACTGAGCTCTGAGGTACGTGCAGTGCCTCTGAAATGGGCGTTCCCTGGTTTGTGATTCAGCTGATGCATTTTAGAAGGACAAACCAGAAGACTGAGTACAGGATTAATGGTCAGTTACTTAAGAGTGTGGATGAACAAAGGGACCTTGGGGTTCAAACCATACACCCCTCAAGGTCTCTGCACAGGTTGATAGGGTAGTTAAGAAGGCCTATGGGATGCTAGGCTTCATTAACAGGGGGATTGAGTTCAAGAGTAGAGAGGTCATGGTGCAACTCTACAAATCTCTGGTGAGACTGCACTTACAGTATTGTGTTCAATTCTGGTCACCTCATTATAGGAAGGATGTGGAAGCTATGGAGAGGGTGCAGAGGAGATTTACCAGGATGTTGCCTGGTTTGGAGAACAAGTGATATGAAGCAAGGTTAGCAAAGTTAGCTAAACTTTTCTCTTTGGAGCATAGAAGAATGAGAGGAGACTTGATAGAGGTCTACAAGATTATGAGAGGCATAGATAGGGTGGATAGTCAGTACCTGTTTCCCAGGGCACCAATAGCAAACACAAGAGGGCATATGTACAAAATTAAGGGAGGGAAGTTTAGGGGAGACATCAGGGGTAAGTTTTTTTACACAGACGGTTGTGAATGCCTGGAATGACTTGCCAGGGATGGTGGTGGAGGCTAAAACATTAGAGGTATTTAAGAGCCTCTTGGACAGGCACATGGATGAAAGAAAAATGGAGTGTTATGGGGTAGTGTGGGTTTAGTACTTTTTTTAAAGGATTATATGGGTTGGCACAACATGCAGACTGAAGGGCCTGTACTGTGCAGTAGTGTTCTATGGTTCTATGGTTCTGTGGTTCTATTATCATTTTCCAGACTTGTCATGAATGGCCTTTTGTCTTCATTTTGGTTCAGTCTGTTGAAAACTACATACTGAAGGACCTTATAGAGAAAGGGATTATTAACAATATTCTTATGATTTCATTGAAAACATGTGATTGTCCAATCTTCTGCATCAAAAAATTGGGTGAGTTGTTAAGGTTGGTGAGTTGCATCTGAGGAAAGTTGGCATAGTAATCACAAAGAGGATTAATACTTTTTCAACCTGACAATTTTGATGTATATTTTTAGTAAATTATTTGCAGATTTTGGACATTTTCTTTTGATTTGACATGATGCACAATGTTTTGTAGATTAGCTCAAAAATTCTGCTTCAATATATTTTAAATTTAGAAAATGAGACAGTTAAATGTCTCATATTATGACAGATAAATGTGAAAATAGTTGTGGAGCCTGAATGTTTTTTCAAGGGGGTGTGAGTGTGTGTGTGTGTGTGTGTGTGTGTGTGTGTGTGTGTGTGTGTGTGTGTGTGTGTGTGTGTGTGTGTGTGTGTGTGTGTGTCCATGTTTCTTTATTCTGTAAATATGGGCCCCTTTGCCAATGCACAATGGCTTTGTTATTTACGCGGTTTCTCTGAACTGAATTGATTTTATTACTTACATCATATACATGAGTAAAAATTTTTACATTACATCTCTATCTAAATGTGCAATTTATAGTAATTTATAATAATCAGCATGTACAACAGGACAATCAATATAACATAGAAATACAATTGTATCAGCATGAATTAATCAGTCTGATGGCCTGGTGGGAGAAGCTGTCCCAGAGCCTGTTGGTCCTGGCTTTTATGCTGTGGTATCGTTTCCCGGATGGCAGCAGCTGGAACAGTTTGTGGTTGGGGTGACTCGGATCCCTAATGTTCCTTTGGGCCCTTTTTACAAACCTGTCTCTATAAATGTCCTGTGCAGTGGGAAGGTGCGCTGGGCTGTGCGCACCATACTCTGCAGTCCCATGCCAGGCAGTGATGCAGCCAGTCAGGATGCTCTCATTTGTGGCCCTGTAGAAAGTCGTTAGGCCCATACCAAATTTCCTAATTCCAAACTTCGTCTGTCTACAGTTGGACTTTAGTCACTCAATACCTGGGGTCCAATTTCTCCCTCATTCTCAGCCCAGAGACAAGGACTTCCAGCAGAAAAGCAGTCAGGGCACGGTGGTCTCCTGTGATCACAATGTCTGCGGTTGTCTAAGAACAGAGAAAAACAGGAGCAAGACATTGTCATTCAACCTGGTCTACCACCTGAAACTAATCTGGCAGGGGTGTGGGAACAAGAGTGAAGGGTCCCAAGATAGGATGGATGGTAAAAAAAAGTAAAGATAGCACGCAGTCAGACTGTCAGGAAGGGCAGGCAGATGATAGGACAAAATTGCAGCCAGCAGGCTGAGTATCAGTGCATTAGGGATACAGAATCAAAAAGGGTAGCAAATACAGTACTCTGAATATTATATCTCAATGCATGGAGTATAAGAAATAAGGTGGATGATCTTGTTGCACTATTACAGATTGTCAGGTATGATGCTGTGGCTATCACTGAATCATGGCTGAAAGATGGTTGTAGTTGGGAGTTAAATGTCCAAGGTTACACATTGTATCGGAGGGATAGGAAGGCAGGTAGAGGGGGCGACGTGACTCTGCTGGTAAAGAATGGCTTCAAATGAGTAGCAAGTTGTGACACAGATCAAAAGATTTTAAATCCTTGTGGGTCGAGTTAAGAAACTGCGAGTGTAAAAAGACCCTAATGGCAGTTATATACAGTTGTCTGAACAGTGGCTAGGATGTGGACCACAGATTACAATGGGAAATAGAAAAGGTGCGTCAAAAGGGCGACATTATGATAAGTCATCAGAGATTTCAACATGCACGTTGATTGCGAAAATCAAGTTGGAAATGGATCTCAAGAGAGTGGGTTTGCTGAATGCTTACGAGTTGGCTTCTTTAGGGCAGTTTGTCATTGGGCCCACTAGGCTATCAATTATACTAGATTATGTTATGTGTATCATTGATATACAGCATAAATGAAGCGGTCCCAATACCGACACCTGAAGAGCACCACTAGTCACTGGCAGCCAACCCAGAAAGGATCCTTTTATTCCCACTTGCTCAATCCTACCAATCAGCCAATGCTCTAACCATGCCAGTAACTTTCCTGTAATACCATTAGCTCTTAAATTTGTTAGCAACCTCATGTGTGGCATCTTGTCAAAAGCCTTCTGAAAGTCCAAATACACAACATCCACTACATGCCCTTTATCTATCCTACTTGTAATCTCCTCAAAGAATTCCAACAGGTTCATCTGGCAGGATTTTCCCTTAAGGAAACCATGCTGACTTTGTTCTATCTTGTCCCATGACTCAAAATACTCCATGATCTCATCCTTAATAATTAACTCCAACATCCTCACAAACACTGAGGTCAGACTAACTGGTCTATAATTTTCTTTCTGCTACCTTCCTCCTTTCTTAAAGAGTGGAGTGATGTTTACAATGTTCCATTCCTCTGGCACTATGCCAATGATCTTTGTAAGAGTGCAGTTCATCTGGTCCAGGTGACTTATGTACCCTTATGTCTTTCAGATTTGAGCACCTTCTCCCCTGTAATAGTATCTGCACCCACTTCCCCCACACCCTTCAAAATGATTAGGGAACTTAAGATAAAAGAACCCTTAAGAGGCAGTGATCACAATATGATTGAGCTCAACTTGAAATTTGATAGGGAGATAGTAAAGTCTGACAGTATTTCAGTGGAGTAAAGGAAATTATGAGAGAGGAGTTGGCCAAAGTAAATTGGAAGGAGATACTGGCAGGGATGACAGCAGAGCAGCAATGGTGTGAGTTTCTGGGAAAGGTGATGAAGGTACAGGATAGATGTATTCCAAAAACAAAGCAATACTCAAATGGCAAAACAGTACAACCATGGCCGACAAGGGAAGTCAAAGCTAATGTAAAGGCAAAAGAGGCTGCATACAACAAAGCAAAAATTCATGGGAAGTCAGAGAATTGGGAAGCAACTAAAAAAAATCATGAAATATAAAAGCAAGCCAGCAAACAATATCAAAGTGGACAGTACAAACTTCTTCAAGTACATAAAAAGTAAATGAGAGTGGATATAGGACCACTAGAAAATTAGGCTGGAGAAATAATAATGGATGCCAAGAAGATGGCAGATGAAATAAATGAGTATTTCTGCATCATCCTTCACTGTGGAAGACACTAACAGTGTGCCAGATGTTGAAGGGTGTGAAGGAAGAGAAGTGAGTGCAGTTAGTATTAGAGGGGAGAAGGTGCTCAAATCTGAAAGACATAAGGGTACATAAGTCACCCAGACCAGATGAATTGCACTCTGGGGTTCTGAAAGAGGTAGTGGTAGAGATTCTGGAGGCATTGGAAATGAACTTTCATAAATTATTGGACTCCGGCATGGTGCCAGAGGACTGGAAAATTGTAAATGTCACTCCACTCTTTAAGAAAGGAGGAAGGCAGCAGAAAGAAAATTATAGACCAGTTAGTCTGACCTCAGTGTTTGTGAAGATGTTGGAGTCAATTGTTAAGGATAAGATTATGGAGTACTTTGAGTCATGGGACAAGATAGAACAAAGTCAGCATGGTTTCCTTAAGGGAAAATCCTGCCAGACGAACCTATAGGAATTCTTTGAGGAGATTACAAGTAGGATAGATAAAGGGCATGTAGTGGATGTTGTGTATTTGGACTTTCAGAAGGCTTTTGACAAGATGCCACACATGAGGTTGCTAACGAATTTAAGAGCTAATGGTATTACAGGAAAGTTACTGGCATGGTTAGAGCATTGGCTGATGGTAGGATTGAACGAGTGGGAATAAAAGGATCCTTTTCAGGTTTGCTGCCAGTGACTAGTGGTGCTCTTCAGGTGTTGGTATTGGGACCGCTTCTTTTTATGCTATATATCAATGATTTAGATGATGGAATAGATGGCTTTGATGCCAAGTTTGCAAATGATACAAAGGTTGGTGGAGGGACAGGTTGCATTGAGGAAATGGGTAGGCTGCGAAAGGACTTAGGCAGTTTAGGAGAATGGGCATGAGAGTGGCAAATGAAATACAATGTTGGAAAACACATGTCACACTTTGGTAGTAGAAATAAATGTGCGGACTATTTTTTAAACAGGGAGAAAATCAAAAAATCTGAGATGCAGACCTTCAGCTTATAATATACCCAATGACTTGGTCTCCACAGCTGCCTGTGGCAATGAACACCCTCCGGCTAAGTTACAGTGATCAATTAACACAACGTCCTTGGGTTGGGGAGGAAAACAGAGCCCTCAGGGATTGGGAACAGATGTAGTCACAAAAAGATGGACAAACTCCGCACCAGAACATAGAGATTCCACAGTAATACACCAGGAGTCAAAATGTGCAAACTCCACACCAATGCACCAGGTATCAAATGTGCAAACTCCACATTGATGCACCGGGGATTGAAACATGCAAACAGCACACCCATACACTGGGGATCAAACGTGCAAGCTCCACAACAATGCACCAGGGTTCAAACATGCAAACTACACACTGATACACCGGGGAGTGAAATGTGCAAACTCTACACCAAAACACCAGGGATCAAACGAGCAAACTCCACACTGATACACCGGGGATCAAACATGCAAACTCCACACTGATACACTGGGGGTCGGAACATGTAAACTCCACACCGATAGACTTGTTCCACCAGCATTTTGTGTGTGTTGACCGATAAACTTGTGTTGGGATTGAACCTTGTCCTGGAGGTGTAAGATGGTAGATTGCTGAACTGTGCCATTGTGCTGCCCAATCCTTGTCTGCTGATATCCTCACAAGTTTCACATTACCGAAAGCTCTGAACATTTACATCCACCAGATCTTCCTTTCCTCATTACAGCCACCAAAATTAGCAACCCTGATCAAACATGGTTCCTCTCTACAGTCATTGATTGAATGATTATACTCCACTACAGGAGTCAAGCTGTCGGCAGCACCAATGACATTCTGCCTTCTCATTCCTTCCATCAAGGAGGAGGTACAGGAGTCTGATGACCCACACTCAACGTTCCAGGAACACCTTCTTCTCCTCTGCCATCAGATTTCTGAATGGACAATGAACACAGGAACACAGGCGCACAATTTTGCTCTTTTAGCACTGTTTATTTATCTATCTATCTACATGTTTCTCTATCTACTGCATCTGTCTATCAAGCTAACTATCTCTCTGTCTACCAACTATCTGTCTATCAATCTACCTATCTCTCCACTTATCATCTATCTGTCTATCTATCTACAATCTGTTTATCAATTCCCGTTCATTGTACAACACCCAATCCAGAATAGCTGATCCTCTAGTGGGCTCAACCATGAACGGCTCTAAAAAGCCACTCTAGAAAATGCCCCTCCTGTAATCCAGCACCAACCTGATCTTCCCAATCTACTTGCATATTGAAATCCCCCATGACTATCGTCAATTACTCCGTGCATTTTTCTACCTCCCATTGCAAGTTGCAGGCCACATCCTTACTACTATTTGCGGGTCTGTATACAACCCCATCAGGGTCTTTATACCCTTGCACTCTATTCAGTGATTCAACACCTTCCCACCCTATGTCACCTCTTTCTAAGGATTTGATTTCATTTTTTTACTAAGAGAGCCATGCCGCGCCATCTGCCTATCTGCCTGTCCTTTTGATGCAATGTGTATCCTTGGACATTAAGCTCCCAGCTATTATCTTCTTTCAGCTACAAGTCAGTGATGCTCATAATGTCATATGTGACTGCACTCTCAGTTCATCTACCTTATTCTGCATTCAAATATAACACCTTCAGTCCTGTCTTCATTGTGTCTTCCTTTTACATTGCAACTCATCCTGTTGACTGCAGTTTTGTCCTATCATCAGCCTCTTTTTGCCAGCAGGCTTACTACACACTGCCTCTGTTTGTAAACCGACTCCCTCATCCTCAGCAATATCACTCCGGTTCCCATCCCCCTGCCAGATTAGTTTAAACCCATCCAAACAACTCTAGAAAACCTGCCCACAAGGATATTGGTTCCCTCAAATTCAAATGGAACCCGTCCCTTTTGGGCAAGTTGTACCTTCCCCAGAAGAGATCCCAAAGATCCATAAATCTGAAACCCTGTCCCCTGTTCCCATTCCTCGGCCATGCATTCACCTGCCAAATCATCCTCTTCTTGCCCTCACTGGTGTATGGCATGGCAGCAATCCAGAGCCATGGGGAGAAGGCAGTAAAATTGGGTCGAGAGGGAAAATAAATCAGCCATGATTGAATGGTGGAACAGAGTTGATGGGCTGAATGGCCTGATGCTGCTCCTGCATATCGTCTGATTTTCTTTCTCTATCCTGTCATTAACAACTGGATTTGCTGCCTTCAATTGGATCTAGAAATGAATTCTAGAAGATAAAATCTTGTTACATCACGGGAGTCCTTGTGTAGGATCCCTAAAGCTGGATGAGTTGTTCATGCTAAAGAAGACAAATGCAATGTTAGCATTCATTTCAAATGGAATATATGAGTGAGGATGTAATGCTGAGTGTTTATAAGGGATTGGTCAGTCCAATTTTGGAGTCTTGAGAGCAGTTTTGGACCCCTTATCCAGGAAAAGATGTACTAGCTTTGGAGAGGCTCCAGTGGAGGTATATGATAATGATTCCAGGAATGAAAGGGTTAATATGTGAGGAGCATTTGATGGCTCTGGGCCTATACTCACTAGAGTTTAGAAGAATGAAGGGGAATCTCATTGAAACCTGTTGAATATTGATAGGCCGAGATAGAGTGGATGTGGAGATATTTCCTATAGTGGGTGAATCTCGGACCAGAGGGCAGATCCTCAGAATAGAGGGCCAGCCCTTTAGCACAGAGATGGGGAGGAATTTATTTAGGCAGAGAATTCATTACCGCAAATGGCTGTGGAGGCCAAGTCATTGAGTATGTTTAAAGCAAAGGTTGATAGGTTCTCAAGTCAGGGCATCAAAATTTGCAGGGAGAAAGCAGGTGAACAGGATTCAAATTAACCATGACAGAATGGCGATGTAGACTCAATGGGTTGGATGGCCTAACTTTGCTCCAATGTCTCATTGTCTGATTCTCCTTCTCTGTCCAGTCATGAAGAGCAGGATTTGCTGCAGTTGAATCGATGGGAATGGATCTAGAAATCATCAGGCCCAGAGAACCTAGAACCTAGGTTTTATTTGCATGATTTTTTGTCCCACAGACGTTCTATATTAATATTAATTACTTTAATACTCAAACACTGACTACAGCCCATACGGTATTACAATCATAGAGTAAGCATTCTTTCCACTAAAATAACATAAACAGATTTTGTGAGAACTCCTCTTCACAGAGCATAAAACAATAAGATTCGGCCTTTCAACCATCGAGTCTACTCTGCCATTCCAACATGGATGGTTTATTTTCCCTCTCAATCCAATCCTCCTGCTCTCTCCCTGTGAACTTTGATGCACTGACTAATCAAGCACCTATCAACCTCTGCTTTAAATATACCCAAAGACTTGGCCACCACAGTGTCTGTGGCAATGAATTCAACAGATTCACCACCCCCAGCTAAAGATATTCCTCCTCATCTCTGTTTGAAATGGTTGTCCCTCTATTCCGAAGCTGTGTCCTCTGGCCCTTGACACCCACTATAGGAAACACCCTCCCCAAATCCACTCTATGCAGGCTTTTCAACATTCCATAGGGTTCAATGAGATCTCATCTGGCAGAAGGAAGGATCTAACATTTCGACAAGCTGTAATCTAATTGAATGTCTCCTTCGTGTCTACGAGTCTGAGTGTAGTGATTTAGATAAGCGTACAGCTGCAAGACAGTTGAGTTGTGGATTCGATGGAAGGAGGGCGGAGATCAGGTTTTAAAGGTTTTTATTGTCACATATGCAGTGAAAAGCTTGTCTTGTTTACTGTTCATACAGATCAAATTACGCATCGAGATAGAACAAGGTAAAACAATAACAGTGCCGAGTAATGTGTAAAAGCTACAAGGAAAATGTCGTGCAATTTGATAATGAGGTAGATCGTGAGGTCGAGACGCAAACACGAGGAAAAGTAGACAGGAGGGGGAGGGATGAAGGAAGGTGAGGTTAAAATGTATCTTATTGTACAAGAGGTCTGTTCAAGAGTCTGAGAACAGTGGGATAAGAAGTTGTCCTTGAGCTTGGTGGGACGTGCTTTCAGCCTTTTCTATCTTCTGCCCAGTGGAAGAAGGGAGAAGAGGGAATGGCTGAGTTCCATGATTATTTTGGCTGCTTTACTGAGGCAGTGAAAGATATCGATAGAACCTGTAGAGAGGAGTCTGGATTCTGTGACGTGCTGAGCTGTATCCACATCTCCCTGTAGTTTCTTGGAATCACAGCAGAGCAATTGCCGTGATGCTTCTGTGATACGTCGACAAAAATCGGTCAGAGTCAACAGAGGTCTGCTGAATTTCTTAATCCTTCCGAGGAGGTAGAGGTTCTTGGCTGTGATATCATCATGGTAGGACCAGCTTTTGGTGATGTTCACACCTAGAAACTTGAAGCTGTCTACCTCTCAATCACAACACCATTGATGTAGACAAAATCATTGGCACTGCCCCCTGTCTGAAGTCAATGAGCAGCTCTTCTGTTTTGTTGACACTGAGGGAAAGGTCATTACCACAACACCATCTCACTATGGTATCTCTTTTAGTACATTGACTCGTTGTTACCGCAGAAACCAGTCTCCCATCTATGGATTCTGTCTATGGTTTAGGTGCCTCAGTAGAGTGGCCAACATAATCATAGACCTCACCCCAACCATTCTCTCTTCTTCCCTCTCCCATCACGCAGAAGATACAAAAGCCTGAAATCACACACCACTAGGCTTGATGAAGGCTTCTACCCACTCTTGACCTCGCAATCTACCTTGATACGAATTTTATTTTTTATCTGCATTGGACTTTCTCTGTAACTGCGACACTTTATTCTGCATTGTGTTATTGTTATGGGGTGTCCAGGGAGGGGTAGTACCTCTGGTGAAGGAGCTTGTCATGTCAATTCTGGGCCAGTCCACTATCTATAATCCCTGTCGGGCACTCACCTCTCACCTGTGGCTTCAAGTAGCTGTTTGCATGCGGGTGCGACCACACTCCGGTACATCGCTTCAACAATGGGCTAAACCAGGTGAGTGATGCCATCGAGTCTCATACCGCAGTGAGATAGGGACATACCTGTGCTGACGGCACACTGGGCAGATCGATAAAGAGATCCAACAGCCAGGAAGGTGGTTCTGCAGGGAGCAAAGGGTACGACAAGGCATCGTGGTCATCCACTGCAACCAAGGGAGCCCTCAGTTTGCAATGACTGGACCTGGATTTCTGAGGTCGGGAGGGTGGGACTGCCCAGGTGCAACAACTTTTCCAATTTAAAACTCCCCTGCACAGGTGACCCGTCATCGTCAGACAAGGCAGGCAAAACCAATACCATCCCGATGAAGGGTCTCGGCCCGAAACATCGACTGCATTTTTTTCCAAAGATGCTGCCTGGCCTGCTGAGTTCCTTTTGTGTGTGCTGTAACATATATGCATTATTATTTTGCCTTTTATTGCCTCAATGTACTGTGTAGTAATCTGATCTGTAGTATGCAAGTCAAGCTTTTCACTGTATCGCAGTACATCTGACAATCATAAACCAGCACTAATATAGCTGTTGTAAAGGTGTGGCACTGTAGTGCGGAGAGGGTGGTTTAGCAAAGCTTTGTTGAGACGGCAGTCTGATCTCAGCTATTTTGCAACTCGGGGGTCACCCCATTATAGGAAGGATGTTGAGGTTTTGGAAAGGGTGCAGAAAAGGTTCACCACGATGCCACCTGGATTAAAGGACCTGTGTTATAGGGAAAGGTTGAAAAGGTTAGGACTTTATTCCCTGGAGCACAAGAAAATGAGGGGAGATTTGACAGAGGTATGAAAAATTATGAATATAGATAGGGTAAATGCCAGAAGGCTTTTTCCACTGAGTTTGGGTAAGACTAGAACAAGAAAGATGAAATGATTATGAGGGAGGGCTATGGATGGTTATGATCTGGGTACAGACCGAAAGGATTAGGCAGAGACCAACCTCATATTTCCCTCACCCTGCACCTCCTGTTTCTACCTCCTACCCAAGATCCACAAACCTTCTTGACCAGGTAGACCTAGTTTTTCTGATTGTTCCTGCCCCACTGAACTCATATCAGCTCACCTCAACTCTGTTTTATCCCCGCGGTTCAGTCCCTTCACACCTACATCCCTGACCTCACACTCTCTTGACCTTTTCAAGGATTTCAGGTTCCCTGGCCCCCATCATCTTATTTTTACTTTTAAATGTCCAGTCCCTATCCACCTCCATCCCCACCAGGAAGGCCTCAAAGCTCCCCGTTTCTTTCTGGACACCAAACCCAACCAGTTCCCCTCAATCACCACTCTCCTCTGCATAGCAGAACTTGCCCTCACTCTAAATAATTTCCCCTTTGACTCCTCCCACTTCCTTCAAACAAAAGGTGTAGCCATGGGCACTCACATGGGTCCCAGCTACGCTTGCCTGTTTGTCGGCTACATGGAACAGTCTATGTTCCAACCCTACACTGGCAACTGTGCCACACTTTTCCTACATTACATCGATGACTACATTGCTGCTGCTTGTGTGTGTAGCAAATGATACACGTTATTGTTTTACCTTTTATTGCATTATTGTTTTACCTTGTATCACTTCCTGTACCCATGTGGGGCTTGTCGACTTCATCAACATTGCCTCCAGCTTCCACCCTGCCCTCAAATTTACCTGGTCCATTTCTGACACCTCCCTCCACTTTCTCGATCTCTCTATCCCTATCTCTGGAGACAGCCTTTCCACTGATGTCTATTATAAACCCATGGACTCTCACAGCTACCTGGACTACACCTCTACCCACCCTGTTACTTGTAAAAGCACAATCCCCTTCTCTCAATTCCTCTGTCTCCGCCACATCCGCTCTCAGAATGCTTTTCATTCCAGAAGAAAGGAGATGTCCTCCTTTTTCAAAGAAAGGGCTTCCCTTCCTCCACCATCAATGCTGCCCTCAACCGCATCTCTTTCATTTCATGCACATCTGCTCCCATTCTATCCTCCCACCAACTTAGGGTGTCTTTTGTCCTCACCTACCACCCCACCAGCCTCCACATCCAGCACATAATTCTCCATAACTTCCGCCATCTCCAATGGGATCCCACCACCAAGCACATCTTTCCCTCCCCCCAAATTTCTGCTTTCCACAGGGATCGCTCCCTATGCGACACCCCCTCCCGTCCATTCATCCTTCCCAACTGATCCCCCCCCCCCCCGGCACTTATCCTTGCAAGCAGAACAAGTGCTACACCTCGTCCCTCACTGCCAACCAGGGCCCTAAACAGTCCTTCCAGGTGAGGCGACACTTCACCTGTGAGTCTGCTGGAGTGATATATTGTGTTTGGTGTTCCTGGTGTGGCCTCCTGTACATCTGTGAGACCCAACATATATTGGAAGACCACTTCACCAAGCATCCATGCTTCATCTGCCTAAAAAAACCAGGATCTCCCAGTGGCCACCCATTTAATTGCACTTCCCTTCCCATTCTGATATGTCCATCCACGGCTTCCTCCACTGGTTAGAGGAACAACACCTTATATTCCGTTTGGGCAGCCTCCAGGCTGATGACACGAACATCGATTTCTCAAACTCTCGGTTACACCCAACCCGCCCATCCCCCTCTCCTTCACCATTCCCTATCCCCTTTTCCCTCCCTCACCTTATTTCCTGGCCTGCCCATCTTGGGTGCTCCCCCACCCCCCACTTTTCTTTCATCCATTGCCTTCTGTCCTCTTCTATCAGACTCCCCCTTCTCCAACCCAGTATCTCTTTCACCAATCTACTTCCCAGCTCTTTGCTTCACCCTTCCCCCTCCCAGTTTCACCCAACACCTTGTGTTTCTCTCTCCCCTCCACCAGCTTTTAAATCTACTCGTCATCTTTTTTTCCAGTCCTGCTGAGGGTCTCGGCCCGAAACATGGACTGTACTCTTTACCATAGATGCTGCCTGGCCTGCTGAGCTCCTCCAGCATTTTGTGTGCGTTGCATGGATTTCCAGCATCTGCAGATTTTCTCTTGTTTGTGAGCCAGATTACTGGTCGGGCGTGGACTAGATGAGCCGAAGGGCCTGTTTTATGTTCATATTCTATGACTTACTTAATACATATAGTTGGATCATTTGTACCGGTAATGTTGGCTGTCTGTTTTGTATTACTTTCAGGACACCAGGGAACCTGATGGGCAGAAGGGCCTGTTTCTGCACTGCACTGTTCTATGACTCTAAAGGGCATGAACTTCAGGGAAATTAGATAAACTTGTGTTGTTCTTCCAGAGACTGAGGAGAGAAGTAATCCATCTTCTTCAAATTATGAGGGGTATCAGTAGACAGGCAGGATCTTTTTCCCAGGGTCAAAATGTCAAAGAAGAAAGAGCGTGCTTCTAAGGTTAGAGAGGGGATGTGACGGACACACGGGTGAGTGTTCGGTGTCTGGAATGGGTTGCTGGGGGCAGGAATGGAAGCAGGGGGCTTGCAGTCACATGAATATGAAGCATTTGATGGCATATGGATGATTACAGGAGAACATTTTGTGTCAATTGGCATCAAGCTCAGCACAACATTGTGGGCTGAATGGCCTGTGCAGAGATGTACCGTTGTATGCTTCCACCATGAGGTCAGTCGTACCACTGGGATTTACTAGACTTTGAACACAAAACCGGCTGTCTCCACGTTCTGCTAACTCTTTACAAGGTTGTGCAACATTCCACTGCATGTCCCTTGCACACTCATACTCGCTGACTCATTTCAGCTCTTGAATCAGCAAGACTAAAAGATTCAGGCACCTGTTTTCAAATCTGTGAATTCGCCTCGTGCTTTCTCTCTGCAGCCCCCTCAACCCTGCGACGTGTTGTAATCTTTGAGTCACAGAGAAGTACTGCATAGAAACAAGCCCTTTGAACAATCTAGTCCGTGCCAAAGCCATTTAAAATGCCGACTCTCACTTGCACCAAGACCGTGGCCCTCCATTCCCCTACTGTCCATTTACCTATCCAAACTTCTCTTAAACAACCTTCCAGTTTCAATTGTCCACCACCAGCAAGCTCCCCCTCAGGTTCCCCTTAAATATCTCACCCTTGACACATGACCTCTAGTTCAAGTCTGATCCAATATCAGTGGAATAAGCCCTCATATATTTGCCCTGCCTAGTGTATACCCCTCATAGCCCTTATGAGGTTAATACTAGATTTCTGGATACTTAACGCTGGAGGCTACACCCTTAACCTCAAAGTTCAAAGTAAATTTATTATCAAAATTTGTATCTGTCACCATTCACTACCCTGAGGTTCATTTTCTTGTGGGCATTCACAAAGAAACACAATAGAATCAAAGGAGATCTCCACACAAAGACTGACAAGCAACCAATGTGCAAAAGATGACAAACTGTGCAAATAAAAAAGAAAAACAAATGAAAAATAATGAATAAATAAATTGATAGAAAGATGGGTAAGTACATACATGCATACATACTGAGAACACGAGTTGTAGAGTTCTTGAAGGCCTGTCCATAGGTTGTAAAATCAGTTCAGTTTGAGATGAGTGAAGTTGCCCATACTAGTTCAGGAGCTTGATGGTTGAAGGCTAATAACTATTCCTGAACCTGCTGGTGTGGGACCTAAGGCTCCTATACCTCCTGCCAAATGGCAGTAGCAAGAAGAGAGCATGGTCTGGATGGTAGGGAGCTTTACTTCCCTTTCTCTTTTTCTTGATTAAAGGTGTGCCTCCACACTTCCGTTTTTTGGCCATCTGTCTAGACCTACCTCCTAATAGCTCCTAATGATGTTTGTTATGCTCCTGTAAGGTGCCTCTGTACATTAACTAGTTCAATATCACTACCGAAGTGTAATTTGCCTTAATGAGACTCGGTCAGAACTGTTACGTTCTGGATGCAATGTTAAGCTGACCCACTATCTGTGGTGTATGCTAGAAGGGATAAAGGTGTAGACTATCAGTCATAATGGAATGGCAGAACAGACTTGATTAACCAAAGTCCTGCTTTGCTGCTATTTCTTATGGCTTTATGGTCTTAAGCTGGTAGATCCTAGGCCATGATTGTGTCGGATCTCTTTGGAGACAATGAATTCACCCTGCAATTAGAAAAGGGGAAGATAAAATCAGATGTATGGTGTAAAGGGAGTTACAGAGGCATTAGCGAGAAGCTAGCCAAAGTTAATTGGAAGGAGACACTAGCAGGGATGATGGCAGAACAGCAATGGCTGGAGTTTCTGGGAGAACTTCAGAAGATGTAAGATAGATACATCCTGAAGAAGAAGAATTCTAAAAGCAGGATGAGGCAACCGTGGCCAACAGAGGAAGTCAAAGTCAGCTAAAAAGCAAAAGAGAGGACAAATACAGCAATATAGGGAAAAAAACCCACAGAAGGCCACTAAAAAAAGAAATAATATTTAAGGTACAAAGAATAAAAGTGAGGCAAGAGTGCATATTGGACTATAGGAAAATGACACTGCGGAGATAGTAATGGAGGCCAAATAGACAAATTCTAGAGTAAGGTTTTAATGCCCAGCCCTCTGCCTAAATATGGGGGCACTCCTCATTGGATTCTGCCAGATATCTGTAGGAATCGTAATGCATCCAGACCAGCAGCAGATTTTCTGATGATTTAGAGGAAGCTACAAATACAATATATAGACATTCACTTTTATCAAGATTCTTCATTCCAGAAATGACAGCAGAGGGTCCTTCAGGTCCCATGAAGGCAATTGAGCTGAAGGAGAAAATGAGCAACAGAATGTCACGATGACTCTGGAGGACTCAGCCCTGTGGGTGGCTGGAATGTGTCCAAGAGCACTTAAGTAAATGAAGGATGAAATAACTGGCACCACGACAAAGATGCTTGGAAGGTGCTTGCTGTGGTTCCGTTCTCTAGTGAGTTGTTATCTGCTCACTGCATCTTCAGAAAGGGCACGAGAGTGATTGAGACTGTGTCTGCAAACAAGCCCATTCAACTATTGACAAGTTCTTCCAAGTCACTGTCTTTGGACTTCTGTCTACCAATCATTGACACAACAGAGACAGTTTAGCTCACTGTGTCAATGCTGGCTTCCAGTGGGTGCCACAGTTGCGTAGAGGCTAACGAGATACTGTTAAAGCCTTGGCCACCAAGGGTCGGAGTTCAGTTCAGCGTTGGCCATAAAGAATTTGTACGTTCTCCCTGTGACCATGTGTATTTCCTCCACAGTCCAAAGATATGCTGGTTAACTGGCTGTTGCAAATTGGTTCCTTAAGGTTGTCATAGCTGGGGGTAGGGGAGTATGAGTAATGGTGATAAGCTCCCACTACCTATTGAATCCTCCCAATGGTGTGCATCCCAAATAGCCTTTAACCACAAAGTCCAGCTCCTGGTCTTTATGTGTGGCTTAGCTACTGAGCTTGGAGGAAATGTTTCTACCAACAGGGGGAGGGGAATAGATAGGTTACGGGCCCTCTAACACCTGATTCAGACAAATGGAGTTCAACATTTAGGAGAAGGGAAACTCTGATCGCCAATCTCCGCTGCCTGGCAACTATACCCTGTCACGGGGAAGGATTCGGGAGTAAAGCCCAAGGAAAAATCAGGAGCTGCAATCCCTGAGCCAGTTGTACATTAACACCAGGAAATCTGCAGATGCTGGCAATTCAAGTAATACACACAAAGTGCTGCGTTGCACCAGCATTTTGTGTGTATTGCCAGTTGTACATTAAGTTCGGTGCTGACTGGCAACTCCTGTGACACCACCGGTTCATATTACATAGACAGCTGGGATGCAACCTCCATGGCCAATTCCCAACAACGAAAGGCCAACATTGTAAACGTCCAGTGATTAGGCTCAGGTTAAATAGGTGGGTTGCTGGGCAGTGTAACTCATCGTGCTGAGAGCGGCTGTTCCGCACTCTGTCTCTAATCAATAAATAAGAATAGTGTAGTCCTAATCCTGCCGCTCCAGGGTCCAGAGTAACAGACACAAAACACTGGAGAAATTCAACAGGTCAGGCAGCATCTCCTGAAATGAATAAACTCGATGTTTTGGGCTGAGACCCTTCATCAGGACCAAGAAGATTCGGCCCAAAATATTGACTCTGATTTTATTTGTTGAGATACAGCGTGGAGCAGGCCATTCCAGCCCTTCCGACTGCACCACCCAACAACCCTCAGTTTCATCCTGGACTAATCACAGCACGAGTTACAATGACCAATTAATCTACTCATTGAAAACAGAGCACCTGGAGGAAACCCACACAGTCACAGGGATAAAATAGAAACTCCTTACAGGCAGGGGCGGGAATTGAACCCGGATCGCCTGTACTATAAGTGTTGTGCTAACTACTATGCTACTGTGCCACACCATATGCCCCTCCATAGATGTTGCCTGAGCTGCTGAGTTCCTTTGGCTATTTGCGTGTGTTGCTCTAGATTTCCAGCATCTGCAGAATCACTTGTGCTTATGGTTATTCCAGACTCCCTGCTCTCTTTCTCTGGAGACAAAACCCATAATGAGGCAGACTGCGTGGTCATGTTTCACTAATACTTCATTCTGCTGTTAATCCAAATTTCTCCATCAAATATTTATCCTGTTTCCTTTATAATACTGAAACTGTCAATTCATAGTCTGAACAATCTCTTCACAAATTCCTCCTGAGTTAAGCAACCTTCCTACATGCAGCCTCACCTCCCCTGCAGCCCCCTGTTCAATCTGTCCCACATCCTCCCCAGGTTTGGCAAGCACGTTCGCCTCATTACTGACCCATTGTTTACTGGAAGCTTTACCTCCTTTTTGGACTCAAGCCATAGGTGAATTTGAACACATCTGCCTCTTAGAAGAAAGTCCAAGCCACACTGTCGTTTCACTGTTGTCATCAGGAAGAATATACAGGAGCCTCAGGTCCCACACCACCAGGTTCAGGAACAATTATTACCCCTGAACCATCAGGTCCCACACCACCAGGTTCAGGAACAGTTATTACCCCTCCATCATCAGGTCCCACACCACCAGGTTCAGGAACAGTTATTACCCCTCAACCATCAGGTCCCACACCACCGGGTTCAGGAACAGTTATTACCCCTCAACCATCAGGTCCCCCACCACCAGGTTCAGGAACAGTTAATACCCCTCAACCATCAGGTCCCACACCACCGGGTTCAGGAACAGTTATTACCCCTCAACCATCAGGTCCCACACCACCACGTTCAGGAACAATTATTACCCCTGCACAATGTCCTGTGTATGTTACTCAAAATGGCTTCTTTGTTCTGTTAAGAGTAGGAATGCTTCTTTGTCTTTGTCTGATAAGTGTTTCTCTTGCAGTTGTTTAGCTTTGGACTTGCTGATATGGGGATTGTATTCATTTGTTGACCAATGCGGAATGTTATTTTGTCTTGTGGGTCTGGGAGCGGGGGTTTTCGCGGTCTTTTCGGGGGAGTCGGGAAGAAGACGCCGAGGAAGGTGGACGTGCGCTGGACTGCTCGGTCGACCACCCGGGTGGTCCCAGGTGCGAGGACGTGGGGGTCGGAGGAAAGTGACGAGGGGTCGAATGGTTCGATGGTTGAGCTCCAACGATGTGCACTAAACTGACTGAACATTGATAAGTTGGCACCTTTTACTTTTTCTTTTCCTTCTTATGTACTGTATTGCATAGTACTCTTTTAGTTTTAGTAAAATCTTTAAAGTGTATTCCATAACGGTATCTGGTGTGAGTTTGATATGGTGTGTGTACACGCGGCATAAACTTGATTCCCACAGCACCTGCGTGTACGGGAGGTGGGGTTGGTGAGGGGCTGGATCTCCTTTTCCCCAGACATATACCAGCCTGTTGGGTGAGTGTTACACCCCTCAACCATCAGGTCCCACACCACCAGGTTCAGGAACAATTATTACCCTTCAGTCATCAGACTCCTGAACCAGAGGGGATAACTTCACTCAACTTCACTCGCCCCATCACTGAACCGTTCCCACAACCTATGGACTCACTCTCAAGGACCATTCATCTCATGTTCTCAGTATTTATTGTTTATTTCGTTATTAGTATTATTTCTTTTTGTATGTTCGCAGTTTGCTGTCTTTTGCCGGTTAGTAGTTTGTCCATCTTTTAAGAGGTTTTTCATTGATTCTATTCTGTTCCTTTGTACTTACTTTGAATGCCTGCAAGAAAATTCATCTCTGCCATGTACTACATGCTGACATATACGTACTTTGATAATAAATTTACTTTGAACTCTTTGAACTTTCAGCACTTTTGAGTCATTATTCTGTGTAATTACAATTCCAGAAATTCTCTTTTATGCCCTTTCCAAGGATTTGACGTTCTTCCGTTAGCATGAGTCCTACGCAGTGACCCGAGATTAACTAGAAGTGGTGTGATTTCCTTCACTGTCGATTGTCTTTAAACACCTGTTTTTTACCTTCATGGAGAAAAGAAACCACTGGCTGTGTCACAACTGGGAAGCTATTAGACATGGTATTTCATTAGCGAGAGAGAAAAAGCACACTGTTGCATTTCAGGAAGAGCAAACGGTTCAGTGGCCTTGTGTACATAGACATAAGACATAGGGGTAGAATCGGGCCATTTGGCCCATTGAGTCCGCTCCACCATTCCACCTTTGCAAATGCTGGAATCTGGAGGCATGCAGGAGGAACTCAGCAGCATCTGTGAGAGAGAAAGCACTTGACGTTTCAGGACAGAATCTCACATCAGGACACAATTCCACTCCTTTGTCTTATGGCCGACCATTTTAATTTCTATTCCCATTCCCATTCCAACATGTTGATCCATGGCCTCTGCTTGTGCCACGATGAGGCCATCTTCAGGGTGGAGGAGCCACACCTCGTAGTCCAGCTATGTAGCCTCCAACCTGATAGCATGAACATCCATTTTCCTCTCGCCTTCCATGATCCTCTCTTCCTCACTATAGCCTCCTACCTCTTCTCCCCACCTCCCCCGGTGCACTACTTCCTTCCCTTTTTCCCATTGTCTACTCTCCTCTCCGTTCAGATTCCTTCTTGTCCAGCCCTTTGCCTTTTCCACCATTTCCTCCCAGTCTCTTACTTCATCCACCCATTTGGCCTCACCTATCATCTTCTAGCTTGTCTTTCTTCACTTCCCCCCCCCAGCTTCTAATTCTGGCATCTTTTTTTCCATCCTGATGAAGGGCCGTGGCCTGTAGTGCCAACCTTTTATTCATTTCCATGGCTGCTGCCTGACCTGCTGGGTTCCTCCGGCATTTTGTGAGTGTTGCAGAATGTCTATGTCTCATGTGCCTAGATCCCTTCCCCACAGATGCTGATCGACCCGCTGAGGATCCTGAAGGTGTCTGTTGCACCTTAAATGTCCACAAGGGTATAGGACCCAGGAAGAGAATTAGCCATTCAGCCCATTGAGTCTGCGTCATGCATGATTGATTATCACTCTCAACTCCATTCTCCTGCCTAGCTCCTGTAACCCTTGACATCCTTATTAATCAAGGACGTATCAACCTCCTTCCCCTCCAAGCTGCATGGTTGTGCAGCTGTACAGTAACTCTGCATCCAGCCTTTGTTGCTGCTGGAATTCTCTTATATATAAAGTCAGTATTATCATTTTCAGGCCATATAAAAATTTCCTGCTTCGAACAATGGTTGGTCCGTACAGCTGCAAAAAATTAGAAGGATCATTGATCAATCTTCGGAGGGGTGGAGCGAATTAAGATGGTGCTAAACGGTGACTTCTTTGTTTGCATATTCGGAAACAGCTCTATTTCTATCTTTGAAATCCTGATATCTCTTTTTTACTTTCAGGGTTCTTTTAAAGACCCTGACCTGGAGTTACACTCTGACTTTTGTTCTTTGCGGGAATGGGACCTGCTCTCAGGGCCTCATTCTTTTCGATATCCCAAGGACGCGGCCTGGAAGACTAGCTCGCCTTCAGGGTGCTGGATTCTCACGGCTCTGGAGCCATGGCTTTGTGGTTCATTCATTCTTTGGGGCACTCCTGTTTTCGATGTTTGTGAAGAAAAAGAATTTCAGGGTGTATATTGTATACATTTCTCTCACATTAAATGTACCTATTGAACCCTATTAACCTTTTGAAATATAGTCAGTTCCTCCTGGACCCACCCAGCACATTGATACAGTCATGAAGAAGGGACACAAGTCATTCTACTTCATTGGGAGTTTGATGAGATTTGCAATGTTTCAAAGATGCTTGCAAATTTCTACAGATGTGACGCAAGAAGGGTTTTTCCACTGAGGTTGGGTTGGACTATAACCAGAGGTCATGGGTAAAGGGTGAAAAGTGAAAAGTTTAAGGATGTCATGAAGGGAAACTTCTTTACTCAGAGGGTGGTGAGAGTGTGGAATGAGCTGCCAGTGGAACTGGAGCATGCGAACTCGATTTCAACACTTAAGAGAAGTTTGGATAGGTACATGGATGGTATGGGTGTGGAGGGCTGTGGGAGTAGGAAGTTTAATTGCTTTCAGCATTGACTGGGTGGGCTGTATCTGTGCTGTGCTTTCCAATGACTCTGGGCACCATGAGAGCATTCTGATTGGTCAACACTGTCTGGTATGGAGGCTCCAATGCAGACGATTGGAAAAAGCTGAAGAGTTTTCAATTCAGTCATCTCCATTATGAGCGCAACACTGCCCATCATCAAGGGGTGAAGGATGTGGTATTCATCACTAAGGACCCCCCACCTTCTGAGAATGGCCTCTTCTTGTTCTGGAGCAGGTACAGAAGCCCCACAGTCAGTAAATCAGAAACAGCTTCTTCCCCTCTGCCATCAGATTTCTGAACAGTCCATGAACCCACATTATTCTATTTTTTCGATTATTTATCTATCTTGATGACACAGTTGCATAGTGGTTAGCACTTTACAATGACGATTGGGGATCGATCCCCACCACTGTCCGTAAGGACAGTGTTCTCCCCTTGACAGCCTGGGCTTCCTCCAGAAGCTCTGGTCCTCCCACATTTCCAAAATGATGTATGGTTTACAGTTAGAGAGCTGTGGGCATGTTATGTTGGCACGGGGCGCGTGGCAAAACTTCTGGCTGTTTCCCCAGCACATCCTCGCTGATTTGATTTGCACATTTCGTTGTATGTTTTGATGTTTTGATGTACAGCTGACAAATAAAATAAATCGTTTTCATTTAGAATTTTTAGTCTTTGCACTGTACTGGTGCCGCAAAATAAGTTTCATGTCATGTGAATGAGGGAGGATTTAAATGAAACCAATCGAGTATTGAAAAGCATCAGAGGTTCCCAGCCTGGGGTCCATGGGCCCCTTGCTGAATGGTATTGGTCCCTGGCGTTAAAAAGGCTGAGAGCAATGCTCCTCTAATTTGTAATGACCAGTGGATGCAGAAATATTCTGCTGTGCGATTTTTTTGCCCAGCGACAACAACATGTGCCCACTGAATAATTTCTTCAATAGAAACAGTATAAATCAGCCAGTTCTAAAATCTGCAGACAAATCATCACAAACTCCACCTTGTCAACACCATCGGCACCAGAAACCAGAAAAGGAAATGTGATTTCCAGAAAACCAGAAAAGGAAAAAAATAATATGATATGATTTAACCTACAATTTGAGAAGAAGGGAAAATCAGATCAGTCAGTATTACAGTTGAACAAAGGGAACTATGGAGCTATGAGGGAGGAGCTGGCCAAAATTCAATGGAATATCCTAGCAGGGAAGACAATGGAACAAAAATGGCAGGTATTTCTGAGAATAATGCAGAAGGTGCAGGATCAGTTCATTCCAAAGAGGAAGGAAGATCCTAAGGGGAGTAAGGGGTGGCCGTGGCTGATGAGGAAAGTAAAAGACAGTATAAAAACAAAAGAGAAGAAGTATAACATAGCAAAGATGAGCGGGAAACCGGAGGAATGGGAAGCTTTTAAAGAGCAACAGAAGATAACAAAAAAGACAATATGCCAAGAAGAAATGAGGTACGAAGGTAAACTAGCCAAGAATATAAAGGAGGATAGTAAAAGCTTCTTTAGGTATGTGAATAGCAAAAAAATAGTTAAGACCAAAATTGGGCCATTGAAGACAGAAACGGGTGAATTTATTATGGGGAACAAGGAAGTGGCAAATGACTTGAACAGGTACTTTGGATCTGTCTTCACTAGGGAAGACACAAACAATCTCCCAGATGTAATAGTGGCCAAAGGAACTAGGGTAAAGGATGAACTGAAGGAAATTTATATTAGGCAAGAAATGGTGTTGGACAGACTGTTGAGTCTGAAGGCTGATAAGTCCCCGGGACCTGATGGTCTGCATTCCAGGGTACTTAAAGAGGTGGCTCTAGAAATCGTGGACGCATTGGTAATCATTTTCCAATGTTCTATAGATTCAGGATCAGTTCCTGCAGATTGGAGGATGGCTAATGTTGTCCCACTTTTCAAGAAAGGAGGGAGAGAGAAAACAGGGAATTATAGACCGGTTAGCCTGACGTCAGTGGTGGGAAAGATGCTGGAGTCAATTATAAAAGAGGAAATTACGACACATTTGGATTGCAGTAGAAGGATCAGTCCGAGTCAGCATGGATTTATGAAGGGAAAATCATGCTTGACTAATCTTCTGGAGTTTTTTGAGGATGTAACTATGAAAATGGACAAGGGAGAGCCAGTGGATGTAGTGTACCTGGACTTCCAGAAAGCTTTTGATAAAGTCCCACATAGGAGATCAGTGGGCAAAATTAGGGCACATGGTATTGGGGGCAGAGTACTGACATGGATTGAAAACTGGCTGGCTGACAGGAAACAAAGAGTAGCGATTAATGGGTCCCTTTCGGAATGGCAGGCTGTGACCAGTGGAGTACCGCAAGGTTTGGTGCTGGGACCGCAGCTATTTACAATATACATTAATGATTTAGATGAAGGGATTAAAAGTAACATTAGCAAATTTGCCGATGACACAAAGCTGGGTGGCAATGTGAAATGTCAGGAGGATGCTATGAGAATGCAGGATGACTTGGACAGGTTGGGTGAGTGGGCAAATGTATGGCAGATGTAGTTTAATGTGGATAAATGTGAGGTTATCCACTTTGGTGGCATGAACAGGAAGGCAGATTACTATCTAAATGGAGTCAAGTTAGGAAAAGGGGAAGTACAACGAGATCTAGGTGTTCTTGTACCTCAGTCAATGAAAGCAAGCATGCAGGTACAGCAGGCAGTGAAGAAAGCTAATGGCATGCTGGCCTTTATAACAAGAGGAATTGAGCATAGGAGTAAAGAGGTCCTTCTGCAGTTGTACAGGGCCCTGGTGAGACCCCACCTGGAGTATTGTGCGCAGTTTTGGTCTCCAAATTTGAGGAAGGACATTCTTGCTATTGAGGGAGTGCAGCGTAGGTTCACAAGGTTAATTCCCGGGATGGCAGGACTGTCATATGTTGAAAGGTTGGAGTGACTGGGCTTGTATACACTGGAATTTAGAAGGATGAGAGGGGATCTGATTGAAACACGTAAGATTATTAAGGGATTGGACACGCTGGAGGCAGGAAGCATGTTCCCGCTGATGGGTGAGTCCAGAACTAGAGGCCACAGTTTAAGAATAAGGGGTAGGCCACTTAGAACTGAGATGCAGAAAAACTTTTTCACCCAGAGAGTGGTGGATATGTGGAATGCTCTGCCCCAGAAGGCAGTGGAGGCCGTCTCTGGATGCATTCAAGAGAGAGTTAGATAGAGCTCTTATAGATAGCGGGGTCAAGGGATATGGGGAGAGGGCAGGAACGGGGTACTGATTGTGTATGATCAGCCATGATCGCAGTGAATGGCGGTGCTGGCTAAAAGGGCCGAATGGCCTACTCCTGCACCTACTGTCTATTGCCTATTGTCTATTGATTGCGTACGATCGTGAAATGTACTTACCTTGCCGACGAGGTAGAGGGTGACAACCTTTTGTGTGCAGTTTGCTGGTAGCAAAAGATGTGAGTGTGCGCACATGCAGACAGCTTAGAGGGAACATGCTTGGCCCAGAGAGAATGGGTTTATTGAGGATGTTTCCTGTACTGGGAGAGTCTACGACCAGAGGGCACAGTTTCAGAATGGAGAGACAGACAGACAGACATACTTTATTGATCCCGAGGGAAATCCCTTTAGAACAGTGAAGAGGAGGAATTTCTTTAGCCAGAGGGTGGTGAATCTCTGGAACTCATTCCATAGACAGCTGTGAAAGCCGAATCATTGGGTATATTTAAAGCAGAGATTGATAACTTCTTGATTAGTCAGGACATCAAAGGTTACAGGGAGAAGGCAGGTGAATGGTTGATGAGGGAGTATATAAATAAGTGAGACTTGATGGGCTGAATGGCCTAATTCTGTGCCACTGTCTTATGGTCTGATCGCCCCACCTGAGGGTGGACTCAGCGTGGCGGAGGAGAAGGTCGTGGATGGACGTGTCAGAATGGGAATGGGGATAGGAATTAAAACAGTTGGCCACCGCGGAATGCTGCTTTTTGTGGACGGAGAGAAGGCACTCGGCAAAGCAGTTCCCCAGTCAGCGTCGCCAATATCGAGCAGAACCAGATTCAATCGACCGCCCGAGCTGATTTGCAGCTTAAGTGTTGCCTCACCTGGAAGGACTGATTGGGGCCCTGAGCTCAGGTGAGGAAGGAGGTGAGTGGGCAGGTGTAGCCCTTCCATCACTTGCATGTTCTTATCTGTTTGCATTGTACTGCTGCAGCAAAACAAGCTTCATGTGATATAAAATTGTGATAATGAACCTTCAGCTGAGCAGCTTCACAGGTACACCAGTCTAGCCTGTCTGGAAGGCAGTGTGTAAGGGAGAGATTCTGTCCAATGGCCTGTCTGGAGGGCAGTGTGTAAGGGAGAGATTCTGTCCAATGGCCTGTCTGGAAGGCAGTGTGTAAGGGAGAGATTCTGTCCAATGGCCTGTCTGGAAGGCAGTGTGTAAGGGAGAGATTCTGTCCAATGGCCTGACTGGAAGGCAGTGTGTAAGGGAGAGATTCTGTCCAATGGCCTGTCTGGAGGGCAGTGTGTAAGGGAGAGATTCTGTCCAATGGCCTGTCTGGAGGGCAGTGTGTAAGGGAGAGATTCTGTCCAATGGCCTGTCTGGAGGGCAGTGTGTAAGGGAGAGATTCTGTCCAATGGCCTGTCTGGAGGGCAGTGTGTAAGGGAGAGATTCTGTCCAATGGCCTGTCTGGAAGGCAGTGTGTAAGGGAGAGATTCTGTCCAATGGCCTGTCTGGAAGGCAGTGTGTAAGGGAGAGATTCTGTCCAATGGCCTGTCTGGAGGGCAGTGTGTAAGGGAGAGATTCTGTCCAATGGCCTGTCTGGAAGGCAGTGTGTAAGGGAGAGATTCGGTCCAATGGCCTGACTGGAAGGCAGTGTGTAAGGGAGAGATTCTGTCCAATGGCCTGACTGGAGGGCAGTGTGTAAGGGAGAGATTCTGTCCAATGGCCTGTCTGGAAGGCAGTGTGTAAGGGAGAGATTCTGTCCAATGGCCTGACTGGAAGGCAGTGTGTAAGGGAGAGATTCGGTCCAATGGCCTGACTGGAGGGCAGTGTGTAAGGGAGAGATTCTGTCCAATGGCCTGACTGGAAGGCAGTGTGTAAGGGAGAGATTCTGTCCAATGGCCTGACTGGAAGGCAGTGTGTAAGGGAGAGATTCTGTCCAATGGCCTGACTGGAGGCAGTGTGTAAGGGAGAGATTCTGTCCAATGGCCTGACTGGAGGGCAGTGTGTAAGGGAGAGATTCGGTCC